>NC_083583.1:47789795-47942295 GCF_027579695.1 Neoarius graeffei | reverse complement strand
ATAAAAAATTTACATCTTTATCGGGCGGCACGGTGGTGTAGTGGTTAGCGCTGTTGCCTCACAGCAAGAAGGTCCGGGTTCGAGCCCCGTGGCCGGCGAGGGCCTTTCTGTGTGGAGTTTGCATGTTCTCCCCGTGTCTGCGTAGGTTTCCTCCGGGTGCTCCGGTTTCCCCCACAGTCCAAAGACATACAGGTTAGGTTAACTGGTGACTCTAAATTGACCGTAGGTGTGAATGTGAATGGTTGTTTGTGTCTATGTGTCAGCCCTGTGATGACCTGACGACTTGTCCAGGGTGTACCCTGCCTTTCGCCCGTAGTCAGCTGGGATAGGCTCCAGCTTGCCTGCAACCCTGGCGAACAGGATAAAGCGGCTACAGATAATAAGATGAGATATTGTATCTTTATTAGTTATTATTATTTTTGTAAAACACTGACACCATTGCTGATACCAATGACACCAATGGTTTTTATACCTCCATCACTAGGGGGTGGCATTAGCATCAGATTTGACGCAGCTCTACTATACATATGGTTCTCTGGTAGAAGCTAAATATTGGGATATACTGTATATAGTGTATCATGCCATTTTATTTATTTATTTTTTGTCACACTGACTTACATCATGTAAGAAACAAAACATGATAGACTGAGCTGTCACAGGGAAATAATTATTGACTGGGTGCTGTTGAGCAACTCGACAGAGCAGAGTTACTGTACCCATCATTTAATAGATGATTTCCCAATAGCTGCACTTGCCATCATGTTTTAATCCTCTTGTACTACAATAATTTACGAGCGCGAACGTTTTTTGTTTTTTTATTTAAGGATGACATTTTTCATCACATTTCATTTACAGTGACATTTAATGTTATGTCAGGTCTACACAAGTTAGTTCCTGTTATCACTTCCAGCGACAAACAGTTGTTCACTCACCAGCCTCTTTTACTTCGACAAAAATATGCACGCTATCGAAAAGCTCTGAACACTTCACCGTGTCAGAAAGTTACAGCCTTACCTCTGTTACAAAGCACTGACACAGAAGATTCCTTCCAAAAATGTTAAATAAATGTTTCTTTACAGAAAACTTCACCAGATCAACAAATAATCCATTTAGGTGAAGTGTCCACCATACCATCGAATACTGGATACTATATTAGAACGAGTGTCTCGAGTGCATTAGGAGTGGAATATTAGAAGGAGTCCTGTGGAAGGAGTGCATTAAGACTGGATTAGGAGTGAAATATTAGAAGTAGTGCAATACTAGTAATAGTGCATTAATATAAACCTGTGATTTGAGCTTCTGACCAATCAGACTTGAGACTTCAACAGTGCTGTGGTATAATTATACATAATAACGCAATAACATCTGTATAATATTATTACTATGTACTATTTCTGGAGCTGCACACAGTAAACGTAAAGTGACGCAACATCCAGGTTCATACTATGATATTTTCATTTAGGATTCATACAGCTACTTAAAAAAAAAAAAAAAAAAGAGAACAGTGTGATTTCTACTTGTTTTATCCAGTACAGATGTCAGTAAACTGGAATTAAAGCTGATGTTTAAAACCAATGTGCTGGAATGCAGAGTCAAAACCAATAAATAAATAAATAAAATCACACTAATGAACTGCTCAGCATTGTGAAGATTATCACATACACCTCAGCAGACCCTCACGTCACCCTACCTACCTTTGCCATTCCAATAGAGCTCCCATTTAATTCAGCAATCCCCTGGTTTGTCTTATCTCCTCTCTCCCACATGCCATAATCCTACAGACACAAAATCAAATGCTGTTATCTGCCCGAGTGACTGAAAAGCATACTGTATATAAGAGTCCCACTTACAGCAACTTTATAAGCAGCTTCAATGTAGAACACCAAGTTCTGTATAAAAGCCACCTCATCCAGGTTCGATATGATACGCAGACCTGGAACAGAAATAAAATCATTTATTAGTGTGTACAAGTACAAGAAAAGAAAAAACAAGAAAATGAGCCGAACAAGCCTCAAGAAAAAAAAAAAGCCAAGAATTTAATTGAGGATTCAATTCAAACTTCTTTAAAAATCAGTTTAAAGATCCTGCAAGTCTTGAACTGAATTAATTTTTCAGTTAGACAGTTTTAAACCTTTAAAGGTCAGAGACTGGAACCTTACAGCCTGCAACCTGTACATGACTCACCAAAAATGACAAAAAGATTGCGCTTTGAAACAACAAAGGTTATGCGATTTAAAAACTGAACAATTATTTCTGTTTTAGTTTAGTTAGCAAATTTAGTCCATCGTATTAATTTTAATATGATGATTAATAAGATGTATTACAAGAAACAAATGATCTACTGGTCTTCGAATAACACATTCAATAACTGTCACTGGTTTAACCCAAGCCTCTTGTGTTATAATATCACTGCATAATATAATATCTGTAATTGTAATATGCTTGTCTTCTCCAGATGCACGAATACAACTGTGCCTTCATTACATGCACATACCTGTGTATCTCAGACAATTAGAATATTGTGAAAAAGTTCAATATTTTCCACGAAAGTGAAAATTTTATCTATCCTACAGTGGTGCTTGAACGTTTGTGAACCCCTTAGAATTTTCTATATTTCTGCATAAATATGACCTAAAGCATCATCAGATTTTCACACAAGTCCTAAAAGTAGATAAAGAGAGCCCAGTTAAACAAATGAGACAAAATATTATACTTGGTCATTTATTTATTGAGCAAAAAAACATATCTGTGAGTGGCAAAAGTATGTGAACCTCTAGGATTAGCAGTTAATTTGAAGGTGAAATTAGAGTCAGGTGTTTTCAATCAATGGGATGACAATCAGGTGTGAGTGGGCACCCTGTTTTATTTAAAGAACAGGGATCTATCAAAGTCTGATCTTCACAACACATGTTTGTGGAAGTGTATCATGGCACGAACAAAGGAGATTTCTGAGGATCTCAGAAAAAGTGTCGTTGATGCTCATCAGGCTGGAAAAGGTTACAAAACCATCTCTAAAGAGTTTGGACTCCACCAATCCACAGTCAGACAGATTGTGTACAAATGGAGGAAACTCAAGACCATTGTTACCCTGCCCAGGAGTGGTCGACCAACAAAGATCACTCCAAGAGCAAGGCATGTAATAGTCGGCAAGGTCACAAAGGACCCCATGGTAACTTCTAAGCAACTGAAGGCCTCGCTCACATTGGCTCATGTTAATGTTCATGAATCCACCATCAGGAGAACACTGAAAACCAATGGTGTGCATGGCAGGGTTGCAAGGAGAAAGCCACTGCTCTCCAAAAAGAACATTGCTGCTTGTCTGCAGTTTGCTAAAGATCACATGGACAAGCCAGAAGGCTATTGGAAAAATGTTTTGTGGACGGATGAGACCAAAATAGAACTTTTTGGTTTAAATGAGAAGTGTTATGTTTGGAGAAAGGAAAACACTGCATTCCAGCATAAGAACCTTATCCCATCTGTGAAACATGGTGGTGGTAGTATCATGGTTTGGGCCTGTTTTGCTGCATCTGGGCCAGGACGGCTTGCCATCATTGATGGAACAATGAATTCTGAATTATACCAGCGAATTCTAAAGGAAAACATCAGGACATCTGTCCATGAACTGAATCTCAAGAGAAGGTGGGTCATGCAGCAAGACAACGACCCTAAGCACACAAGTCGTTCTACCAAAGAATGGTTAAAGAAGAATAAAAAGTTAATGTTTTGGAATGGCCAAGTCAAAATCCTGACTTTAATCCAATTGAAATGTTGTGGAAGGACCTGAAGCGAGCAGTTCATGTGAGGAAACCCACCAACATCCCCAGAGTTGAAGCTATTCCGTACGGAGGAATGGGCTAAAATTCCTTCAAGCCGGTGTGCAGGACTGACTGACAGTTACCGAAAACGTTTAGTTGCAGTCATTGCTGCACAAGGGGGTCACACCAGATACTGAAAGCAAAGGTTCACATACTTTTGCCACTTACAGATATGTAATATTGGGTAATTTTCCTCAATAAATAAATGACCAAGTATAATATTTTTGTCCCATTTGTTTAACTGGGTTCTCTTTATTTACTTTTAGGACTTGTGTGAAAATCTGATGATGTTTTGGGTCATATTTATGCAGAAATATAGAAAATTCTAAAGTGTTCACAAACTTTCAAGCATCACTGTAGACTCATTCCATGTAAACTAAAATGTTAAGCATTTTTTTCTACTTTAATTTTGATAATTATGGTCTACAGCGCAAAAAAAAAAATCTCAAAATAGAGAATATTTCATTTCAAGTTTGAGTAAAACAGTATAAATACTGTGTATCTCTTGGTCTAGTTCAGTATACGCAACCACAATCATGGGGAGGACTGCTGACTTGACAGTTGTCCACTGACAGTAAGCCACAGAAGGTCATTGCTGAAAAGGCTGGCTAGAAAAGGTGCACAAGTGACAGGAATGACTTCAGCCTTGAGAGGATTGCTAAGAAAAGTCGATTCAAGAACTTGGGAGAGCTTCACAAGGAGTGGACTGAGTCTGGTGTCAATGCATCAAAAGCCACCACACACACGTCTTCAGGAAAGGGGCTACAACTGTCACATTCCTAATATCAGGCCACTCCTGAACCAGGGACAACGTCAGAAGCGTCTTGCCTGGGCTAAAGAGAGAAAGAACTGGACTGTTACTCAGTGGTCCAAAGTCCTCTTTTCAAATGAAAGTAAATTTTGCATTTCATTTGGAAATCAAAGTCCTAGAATCTGGAGGAAGAGTGGAGAGGCACAGAATCCAAGGTGTTTGAAGTACAGTGTGAAGTTTCCACAGGCTCTGATGATTTGGGGTGCCATGTCATCTGCTGGTGTTGGTCCACTGTGTTTTATCAAGTGCAGGGTCAATGCAGCCGTATACCAGGAGATTTTAGAGCACTTCATGCTTCCATCTGCTGACGAGCTTTATGGAGATGCCGATTTCCTTTTCCAGCAGGACGTAGCACCTGCCCACAGTGCCAGAACAACTAGCAAAATGGTTTGCTGACCATGATATTACAGTGCTTGACTGGCCAGCCAACTTGCCTGACCTGAACCCCACAGAGAATCTATGAAGTATTGTCAAGAGGAAGATGAGAAACACCCGACCCAAAAATACAGATGAACTGAAGCCGCTATCAAAGCATTCTGGGCTTCAATAACACCTCAGCAGTGCCACAGGCTGATTGCTTCCATGCCACGCCACATTGATGCAGTAATTCATGGTAAAGGAGCCCCAACCAAGTACTGAGTGTATAAATGAACATACTTTTCAGAACTTGGACATTTCTGTATTGTAAATCCTTTTTTGATTGATCTTAGGAAATATTCTAATAATTTGAGATACTGGATTTATGATTTTCATGAGCTATAAGCCATAATCATCTTGAAATATTTCACTTCATGTGTAATGAATACAGAATATATGAAAGTTTACCTTTTTAAATTAAATTATTTAAAAAATGAACCATTTCATGATATTCTGATTGTTTGAGATGTACGGGTATATTGTATAGCAGTTGTGCAGTTTACGCATTTCTCTGCTGTTTTCAGAGCTTGTGCATGCTACTTCTGTTTGCAAGATTGTGAGAAAGCATTGAGCCTCCCTGCAATATGGCATTATAATTCTACAGAATCTTATTTTCAGAGGCTCTCAGACTGTTAAGAGCAGCTAAAGGTGGCAGCATTGTAACAAAACAAAAAACACATGCACTCGGTTTTGCCCATTTAAGAATGAACTTCTGTGGATTCGTAGCACATAAGGACATTATGCTTTTTAAAACCACTGTTAAACCACTGTAACCATATAACAGCATATCAGTTGTGGCCATTATGACCTACCAACAAATAGAAACCAATCAAAACAGGATATCAACAGGATAATATCAGTAGCGTGTTTTTTTTTTTAAAGTGGTATTTCAGTTGATCCACACAATGCAGGTACAATTATAACATGGGACTCCTTTTGGAGTTGGTAAAATTCTACAGTATTTTCTGATAATATGGGGAAACTTGCACATAATAAAGAGAAAGTAAATACGTATAAGATGCTATGTGGAAAATATGACCAGTGTTAAGTAATTTTATTCAACCTAAATTGTACCTTTTTTTTTTTTTAATTTGCCTTTTTCCATCCCTTTTACATGGATATTACTACATGATATCACTTAACATCTCGATTACTAATAACCTTCAGAAACAGCCAATTACTACAACTAAATGTCTTAACCGTGAAAAAGGATTTTCGGTTATAAAATTGCTAACTCTGATTACTGACCTTTTTTTTTATGAATTAAGATACAACTGTTATACCTGTTTCTCCACCTGGTCCATTGTTTATTACCACCATATTTGTGCACGTTGACCACTGACACAGTGAAAATATTAGCTATTAAGTAAAAATAATTTAAAGTAATAGATGCATAGTATGAATAGTAATAGACGCCTGATGTCCTAACACATGCCAGGTATATAACTAGAGGTGAAGGTAGAAAAAAAAACTATTATGAAATGCAATAATTACTATGTATGTATGCATGCATGCAACGGAAAACTGTTTTTCTGTTCTGGTAACAGAAACCTAAAGAGCAATCAAGTACTGTTATATAAATCGTTACTGGTGTACCTTCGAATAAGACTCCTCATCATTAGAGTACTTGGCCACTTTCAGGTTATCTTAAAGTGCACATCTTTGGTATATTTAGGAGCAAGATCAGTGTGATTCTCTTATTTTATATTAAACTTTGGTCAAATATCTGTCACATTTTGCATTTTGTGCAATTTTTTTTACCTTGAGCAATACTAGAAAAATTCAGTTGAAATCAAGCCATTTGAGGCGAATTGGTCCGCCTCTGAAAAAACTTGGCATTTGGATTTCCCGGCAAACATTGATTTACGTGACGTCACGTGTGGGATGCCTCCCTCTGAATCCCATGTCAGCATTGGTTTGTTTATGAGAATACGACCTGGTGGTTTTCTGCACATTTCTTCAACGTTATCACGTAACTTAGAGCCTCCTATTTTCCGTTTCAAAAAACTTTAAATTCCATTTCAGAGAATGGCTAATACTGTTTCAATTCCGTTTCAGACAATTTGTTTCAGTTATATGCTCAAATGACAAGTAAATTGGCATTTTTAAATTTTCAACATACAAAATACATAATTCAGAATCAGAATTCTTAAGTACATGTAATAAATGCATGAAATTTTATGCTTCAGGTAACTGGTGTTGGGAGGCATCTGCATGTTTGTTGTCCTTGTGCATCTATCCCCGTAATCCTGCTTTACTGGCCTGCTGTAGTACAACTTCATATAAAGCTTTAAACTTTCTGTACACAGTCTAATATCTTAATGCGCCTTAGAATCAACACTAAATTTCACTTCACTGAAAATGTGTTTCTTTCATTTATTTAAGACTGTAGTTAATTAGTGCTGTTAACTTGATTGTTGGCTGGCTCCTGCTATTTTCTTTAAAACTTTATATTGTATATTAATACTTTTATGGTTATCCTTACTCTTTATACATGTACATTTAAATGAAACAATCTCAGTAATCATTTTATCCATGTTTTTCAAACTTTTATTCGTTGTTATGCTTACAGTGTTTTCAGTGCAACGACAGGTCTAACAAAGTGTGTGAGTGTCCATTTAATATATACTTTAAATGATTCAAATTATTTAACAGTTAACTCGATTATTAGTTTAATTTACATTCTGCCTGGAAATTATTCATTTAATAATGCACAAGTCTTCAAACTCTTTATATAGAAAATCATTCTTCGGAACATAACTTCTTATTTAAAAACATAAACCATTAAATCATGAAAATAATCAGTTGCCATTATATAATGTTAAACTGAAAAGCATCTACAGGATATCATACACACTACAAAGTCATTTAATAAATGAATCAAGATAAAATTATAATACTTACCCATGACTACCCAAATCACTTTACCTAACAAAATGTTTTATTTATGTTTTTAAAGCATAGTTAAAATGAAATATTTTAAAAAAGTGCTGCCACCTAGTGTGATGCAAGGTAAGCATCCCTGGGGACACCATCAAAACATTATGGAAGACAGGATTTGACAGGCTGATAAATCTTCATGTATCTCGCCAACTAATTGACGGATTTTAATTCCAAAAAAAGTTTTGAAAAGGTCAGAATGTGTAGATTCCGTTTCTGAGCACTAATTCCGTTTCTGACCCCAATTTCCGCGATTTCCATCCATTTTCTGCGATCGTGGAAAATCGGAGGCGCTAGTAATTATTAAAATGTTTAACAGATGTATCGTAGGAGGGTGTAGCAACACCAATCTTGATGGGATTAGTACTCATCGTTTTCCAAAAGACCGGACAATGAGAGAGAAATGGGAGCGCTTGTGCAAGCTCTCTCAGCCTGCTGGCGGATCCGCACGTGACGTCACGAATCTGGCTCCAGACTCCCTTGGGATTTTTCCAGACGCGTTTTGTTATTTTATTTTTTTCTGCTGTAGACAGATGGCCTTGTGCAAAATTACTCTTCTGGATGAGTGTGTAAAGAGACATACTTTCATCTTAAAAAACCCCACTAAATTGGTCCAGGATATGCACCTTAACTCTCACTTGATACTCATTACCTCCTCGTTTCTCATGAGCTCACTGCGAAGTCTTGCCTTCTTTCTGATTGCATTTCTGAGCATTTATAACCTGTCTTTGAGGGGTTTTTTTTCTTTGTTTGTTTCTGACACTTCTGGATTATTCACACTGTTCACCTATCCCCCATGTTTTGACCCTTTTGTCTGCCTTTAATACGTTGAACATTTCAAATAAACTCTGCACTTGAAGCCTACCTTTCTCAGATTGTACAGCCAGTTATAGAAAGCATTTGCTGCCAAGATTAGTATTAAAAAATACCACAAATTATGTATATTAACACTGTAGACAATCCCCTTTCTTTCTTGTTGTTTAAAATGGGAATATTCTATATTCATGGTTTTAGATTCATTCTACAGATGAGGACAAACAGTTGCACTCTATAATATAAATTAAATGTCTTTTTCTTCAATTTATTGTACTTTAACTACATATCGAAATTAAACTGATAAAGTTAATTAATCTCTCTTCTGGCTATGAAAAGCCTGTGGGATGTAGGTTTGTGCTCACCGGATGCCGTCATCTGCGCCAGCATCAGCAGATACAGTGATGTCGCGTCTACCTGCAGGTGCCCCCACTGGTCATCCCCAACCACTGTTGCACAAGTGGACGTGTTGTACTTGGCGTGCAGACAGTCCTTGGTGCTCTGTGTGTGTTTAAACTTCTCCACCTTTTCCATCTGCCATGCCCACATGACCATGTTATGTTCTCATATACAAGTGTAATCACCATAGAACTAGTGGATCTTCTCAGCCTTACCTGTCTCATCATGCAATGCAGCAGTCCCTGCATCAGCTTGACCACAGTCTATGGAATAAACAAACATGGTTAAAGGAGCAGTGTGTTATCTTTAGAGCCCTGTGAAGTAAAGTGCAGTTGCACTGAAACACTGGCAAGGCTTCCACTTTTCCCCCCTCAACCAACTTCTATATTAAACATATGGCTTGTGAATTGCCTTTTGAGGAAAAGGAACACAACTGAGGGGCGGAGCTAATTTCTGGCCCAGAAAAATGTAAAAAAAAAAAAAGACAGATCGATTGCCTGGAAATAATGTGAACAAAGGTTTTTACTTCTAAATTATATTGTGATTTGAATACTAATCTTCGTTTTGATTAATTTGTTTTCATTAATTTTTAATACACTACCGTTCAAAAGTTTGGGGTCACTTTGAAATGTCCTTATTTTTGAAAGAAAAGCACTGTTCTTTTCAATGAAGATCACTTTAAACTAATCAGAAATACACTCTATACATTGCTAATGTGGTAAATGACTATTCTAGCTGCAAATGTCTGGTTTTTGGTGCAATATCTCCATAGGTGTATAGAGACCCATTTCCAGCAACTCTCACTCCAGTGTTCTAATGGTACAATCAGTGCGTTTACATGCACATAGAGAAAATCGAATTTCTGCCGTTGCTCGACTGAAATCGAAGTTCTAAATGCCATGGAAACACCTTAGCTAAGCTGAAATTGAACCGAACTTGATTTCTCGTAATCGAGCTACACGACCTAGATTATGATATTTTTGCCGAGCTACTTAGTGCATGTAAACCCTATCGAGCTACGTATTCGAGCTACTTACTTCAGCACTGCCCCTTCCGGAAGTGACGAGACCACAAGCAGGAAACACGACAGCCTCGGTCGGCATGACAACAGTAGTAGCGAGCAGCAGAAGAGGTCAGGAGGAACAAACGAAGAAGAGAAAATGGCGAGCAGAAACGTGCACTTCTGGAGCAATGAGGAGACAGAGTTCATGCTCATTCAGCTTAAGGAGTTGAATATATTAAAATTCATGGACGGGAGAAAAACGCGCAATGGAGAACACGGAACTGATAACTTTGTTTACACTCTTGAATAGCTCTTCTTCATGACGACAACCGGAAGTGTACCAACACGATGGGGCGTGTTGCGCCACCTGTGGCTCGGGTGCACAATGTACCTCACACAATAGCTCGATTTCCTTGTGTGCATGTAGGATTGGATTTCTCTGGCACCCCTGCTGGGACCCTTATCTCGATTACCGACAGCAGCTCGATTTGGATGTGCATGTAAACGTACTGAATGTGTTTGCTCATTGCCTCAGAAGGCTAATGGATGATTAGAAAACCCTTGTACAATCATGTTAGCACAGCTGAAAACAGTTGAGCTCTTTAGAGAAGCTATAAAACTGACCTTCCTTTGAGCAGATTGAGTTTCTGGAGCATCACATTTGTGGGGTCGATTAAATGCTCAAAATGGCCAGAAAAATGTCTTGACTATATTTTCTATTCATTTTACAACTTACGGTGGTAAATAAAAGTGTAACTTTTCATGGAAAACACAAAATTGTCTGGGTGACCCCAAACTTTTGAACGGTAGTGTAGATGCAAACAATAATATGCATATGCTTTTATTGTTATGATTTATTATTTGTTCATATTTTTATTGTTGAGCATTGATACTCTGAAATGCTTTGAAAAAAATTATTATAATACATTTAAAATTAAAAATATAAAAATAAATAAAAATAATAAATAAATATATAAAATTATTGTTACATAGCACTGGACCATGCAGTGAAAATTAGGGGTGGGTGATACAACAAATAACATCATATCACAACACGAGAAGCCATTTCTGCAATTCATGATGTGTTAATTTCCATAATATTACAGTAGACAATATTACAATATGTGTATTGCTATTACAATTTTATTATAATAGTAGTAATATTATTTAACACTGAAAAGCAGGAGAATTAAAAACAAAACCTGGACAAAATTTGACAATTTACATTTTACAATTTTAACCATTCAGTACAAAATTGAAACAACTAATCAGCTGATTTCAATCGGAGTCTGTAATTTTTTATAAAACACTGACAATACCTGTGATATCTCAAAAGCGTTTACTATCACAATATCGATATTATATTGTAATATTGCCCAGCTTTAGTGGAAATACATCTTAACAATGGAGCATCATATTTTAAGATTCGGTCACCTGTTCAAGCTCATAGGCCTTGGCCTTGTCCTCATCACGGTCTGCATTCTTGCGATACGCCATTCCGAGTCCCCACACCGCCAGGATGCTGTAAACGTTATCCCTAACCCAGGCATCTTTCTGCTGTGCACTGGCCGGAAGCAAACCTGTCACTGGGTTCTATACAAAACATACACACGTTACTCCTGACTCACCAAGTAGCAAGCAGAAAATCTAAAACGAGCCAGAGTTTTAACAGGAATGATTCTATATCACAAAGGCTGGTATCTCAAGAACAATCCACAAATGACCTACACTTATAATATTGCACTATCATGGATACTTCTGAAAATGTTTCAGAAGATAATTTTGAAATAAAGCTGGCTTGAAGCATGCACTAAGAACGATGCAAAAACATCTAACATTCATGTTTATAAAGCTTTGCTCTTCTGCAGCTGTTTATAGTATGTGATGTGAATCGACCTTAAAAAAAAAAGAAAGAAAATCTTAATACTTAACATTTGTGCTGATTTGTGTGTGTGTAAAAAAAAAAAAAAGTATTTTATGCCACAAATTAAATATCTTTTCATCAGTTTCTTTTTGGAGTCCTCAACGTGAGCTTGTCCATCTGAGAGATCCTTAAAGAAAAAAAAATCCACCCTGAACAAACTCCTAATCTTTATAATTAAACACATGATCTATTTTCTCATCTCATCTCATTATCTCTAGCCGCTTTATCCTTCTACTACAGGGTCGCAGGCAAGCTGGAGCCTATCCCAGCTGACTACGGGTGAAAGGCGGGGTACACCCTGGACAAGTCGCCAGGTCATCACAGGGCTGACACATAGACACAGACAACCATTCACACTCACATTCACACCTACGGTCAATTTAGAGTCACCAGTTAACCTAACCTGCATGTCTTTGGACTGTGGGGGAAACCGGAGCACCCGGAGGAAACCCACGCGGACACGGGGAGAACATGCAAACTCCACACAGAAAGGCCCTCGCCGGCCATGGGGCTTGAACCCAGGACCTTCTTGCTGTGAGGCGACAGCGCTAACCACTACACCACCGTGCCGCCCCTGATCTATTTTCTAACGTTGACTTTTTTTTTTAGTTTAAACTTCTTTTATTGACGTGTTACTGTATTTTTGCTTTGCTTAACGTTTTCCTACATACCCACAATGCTCTCTGACTACCTGCTGATGGTACCAGTGGGATTTAACCTTTGCTTCACCTCTGCCTAAAAAGAGCGATGCAGCTGTGCTTTAGTCCTTCTGTCCGTCTCGCTCTTTCACCTCCTCATCTATATACTCACTCTGCTCAATCAGATCACGTTCCAAGCCTGGCCAAGCCTCTGGATCATATAACTACAGTACACTGCATTCTGGAAATTTGAGTCCAACATTTGCTGTCTCCCAGTCTGATCTGGAATGTTGTCGGAAAATAGTGACTGAGAATAGAAATAAAAAACACTCGATCTGTTGTTTTAGGAGCTCAGCTGACTTTTAGTCCTGAGGTTTGAAATTGCTGAATATTTTCTTTCACCCTACAACATCAGTCAGCGCAACACACAATGGTTAACTTCTCATAGGAATCAGTTAAATTAAATATAACAATCACCACCCAACAAATTCGCACCATCAACAACACATCATAAATATTTTGATGTAAATGTATTTGATGTGTTTCAGTGTTTGGAGTTTTCTATGTAGAAACATCGCAGATGGTTGGTTTGCTTCCAAGTAAAAAAAAAAAAGAGGTTTGAAAAGGTACACTGTCAGAAATAAGGGTACAGTAGGAGTCCAGTTCTGTCCCCCAAAGTACAATCTACACTAAAGTACCCCTGAGGGCTCATTATTGGACCTCAGGGTAACTATGTGTACCGCTTTAGTCAGCGCAAGACATAACGGTTAACTTCTCATCGGAATCAGTTAAATTAAATATAACATCACCCAACAAATTTGCACCATCAACAACACATCACAAACATTCCGATATAAATGTATTTGATGTGTTTCAATGTTTGAAGTTTTCTATGTTGAAACATCGCAGATGGTTGGTCTGCTTCCAAGTTTAAAAAATAGAGGTTTTAGAAGGTACACTGTCAGAAATAGGGGTTCAGTACGAGTCCAGTTCTGTCCCCCAAGGTACAATCTACACTAACATATCCCTGAGGGCTCATTATTGGACCTCAGGTGCCCCTTTTCCACCAAAGCAGTTCCAGGGCTGGTTCAGGGCCAGTGCTTAGTTTGGAACCGGGTTTTCTGTTTCCACTGAACAACGAACTAGCTCTGGGGCCAGAAAAAACGGTTCCAGGTTAGCGCCAACTCTCTGCTGGGCCAGAGGAAAGAACCGCTTACGGCAGCCCGGGGTGTGTGTGTGTGTGTGTGTGTGTGTGTTTGTTAAGACCAACAACAATCGCAAGACCGCGAAAGTTCGCCATTTTTAAGTGACGAGAAGCAGCAGTTGTACAAATGCGAAGTCATCCATTATTGTTGTTGCTGCGTCTTCTTCTCTGTGTTGTTGTTGCTTCGATATTCGCGCCAAGGTTTATGCAAACGCAGCGACGTAACTGACGTGGCTCCCCTTAGCACCATAAGCTATGGAAAAGCAAACTGGTTCTTAGCTGGCTCGCAAGTTGAACGAGTTGTGAACCAGCCCTGGAACTGATTTGGTGGAAAAAGGGTACCTTACCAGTTAAATTAAATATAACATCACCCAACAAATTCGCACCATCAACAACACATCACAAATATTCCGATATAAATGTATTTGATGTGTTTCTGTGTTTGAAGTTTTCTATGTAGAAACATCGCAGATGGTTGGTTTGCTTCCAAGTTTTAAAAAAAAAGAAAAAAAAAAGACGAGGTTTTAGAAGGCATGCTGTTAGAAATAGTGAAGTCAAGTCAAGTTTATTTGTATCGCGCTTTTAACAATTAACACTGCTGCAAAGCAGATTTACAGAATTTGAACGACTTAAAACATGAGCTAATTTTATCCCTAATCTATCCCCAATGAGCAAGCCTGTGGCGACGGTGGCAAGGAAAAACTCCCTCAGACGCCATGAGGAAGAAACCTCGAGAGGAACCAGACTCAAACGGGAACCCATCCTCAATAGAAATAGGGGTACAGTAGGAGTCCAGTTCTGTCCCCCAAGGTACAATCTACACTAAAGTACCCCTGAGGGCTCATTATTGGACCTCAGGGTAACTATGTGTACCGCTTTAGTCAGCGCAAAACATAACGGTTAACTTCTCATCGGAATCAGTTAAATTAAATATAACATCACCCAACAAATTCGCACCATCAACAACACATCACAAACATTCTGATATAAATGTATTTGATGTGTTTCAGTGTTTGGAGTTTTCTATGTAGAAACATCACAGATGGTTGGTTTGCTTCCAAGTTTAAAAAAAAGAAAAAAAGAAGAGGTTTTAGAAGGCATGCTGTTATAGTCAAGTCAAGTTTATTTGTATCGCGCTTTTAACAATTAACACTGCTGCAAAGCAGATTTACAGAATTTGAACGACTTAAAACATGAGCTAATTTTATCCCTAATCTATCCCCAATGAGCACGCCTGCGGCGACGATGGCAAGGAAAAACTCCCTCAGACGCCATGAGGAAGAAACCTTGAGAGGAACCAGACTCAAACGGGAACCCATCCTCAATAGAAATAGGGGTACAGTAGGAGTCCAGTTCTGTCCCCCAAGGTACAATCTACACTAAATTAAACCCAACACATTTGCACCATCGACAACACATCACAAATATTCCGATATAAATGTATTTGATGCAGTGGCGTTGGCACATAAGGGCAACAGTGGGCCGGTGCCACTATGATTGACAGCTGGCCCACCCTATCGGAGGTGTCCAACTTGATTGACAGCTGGCTCGCCCACCATAGAGGAGGTGTTTTTAACGTGAAATTCAATGAACAGCAGGATAACAATAATGTAACACGAAACAAAACACTTTGAATTAAGTATAATGTTACAACTATTTACAGAAATTATATTTTTGTCAGTGTTTTTTTTTCTCTATAATCATTTTGATTGGCTAATGCCCGCGTTTTTGATAAGCGGCAAGAAGCAAACATCCGTTGCTATGCCAAAAAACGGAAGTCATCGCTGAGCATTAAATTAAATGCTCTTGATTATTCAAACACATTTAAAGTGTATTTCACTCTGTATTTAAGTAGGTCCTGCATAGCCTACTTCTGAATGCAAAAAGTTCATCATAACTGGTCTGCTGATGAAACCTTGTCATTCTTGCCTGTATTCGGGATGTCAAAGGAATGGTTCCCCCTACTGGCCAACGGTAAAACTCTTAATTGTTGTATTATAATTGGGTAACTAACTATTCATTATTACTATTTTATTCATTTATTCTACTGCATTAAATTTAGACTTCAAATGGCCATGTTTTTAAAAATTCTGTTGTTCTTTTTGTGAAAAATATATTTTGTTCTCTCTTACAAAACAATAGCGAATAAAGACCCGTTGTCTATAATGTAGGTTTGTTTTTTTTGTTTTTTGTTTTTTTTTTAAAATAAGCAAAATAGGGGGGTGAAAGGGTAGGGTTGTCAACTGTCCCTTACAATACGGAATCGTCCTGTATTTCAAAACAAAAGATCTGACCTGCTCTGAGCTGAAACTTGACACAATTCTTAATCTTGCCATTAATCAGAGGGCTGTGAATCAGATGGGATTTGCTAATATATTCACCCTAAAATTGGTTAGAATGCAGGAAATTGCATCTAAGAAATACAATTTTTTCTGGGGGAGGACCCCCAGACCCCCCGCTTACAATGGGGTCCACTCTATTTCATAGAAGTCCACAGTATTACAAATTTCTGCCTACGCCCCTGATTTGATGTGTTTCAGTGTTTGGAGTTTTCTATGTAGAAACATCGCAGATGCTTGGTTTGCTTCCAAGTTTAAAAAAATTAGAGGTTTTAGAAGGTACACTGTCAGAAATAGGGGTACAGTAGGAGTCCAGTTCTGTCCCCCAAGGTACAATCTACACTAAAGTACCCCTGAGGGCTCATTATTGGACCTCAGGGTAACTATGTGTACCGCTTTAGGGCCAAAAAGGTACATATATGTTCCTAAGCAGTATGTAAAGGGTAAAAATCAGCACCTTGGAAGAAAGTGCCCCAGTGACAAGTCACTGTACTCCTAAAGGTACAACAGTAATGTACTTTATTTTCTGAGAGTATATTAGATGTAGGAAAACGAATAACACTTTTTATTATTATTGTTATTTTAAATTTAAATACAGTCTGAAACAACTATGGTGTGGAAGACAAACAAGTGTGCTCTGTAAAGTACTGCGTGTGTAAATCTGCTGCTCACTTCACTTCCTCAGTCAAGGTGACTCTTGTCCAGGAACTGTTTATTTTTGGCTCCAGCTGGTTATCATCATTTATTCCACAATAATAATGCTGTGTTAAAGCCGCACGTTTTCATGCAGTTCCAGAAATAATTCCACGTGCATTAGTTGTTTAACACTGCTCTGCTGAAAGGACAGAAGTGAAGAGCAGTGAGACTTATAAAGAGGATTACAGTAAACTCGCCTGATAGCACAGGATGGTCTCACTGACGAGTCGCGCAAACGCATCCAGCCGCACTCCTGAATTACTCCGACTCCGCATCTTCACTTAGATCCGTCTGCTCAGATCATCCGAGCAAGAAACCCCGATAAACTCCAGCTCTGGTGCTTTAAACCAGAATTTCTTCCTCTTTGAAAAGTAAACGTGTTTTGGTTAATCTGTTACTTCATTGCTGATAATCCTCCATCTACAAACAGCCAGTCCTGTAAAGGAATGAAGGCAAACAAAACAAACATCGCCTCCCCTAAAGAAGATACTGTCATCTTTTATTACAGGCTTCCAGAACAAAATTAGCTCATGTGCATCCGATTAGTACCCAGTCCTCAACATACTGGCTTTTCGGGGTTCTTGACACCGCCAGTAAAAAAAAAAAAAAAATAGGCCAAGTCACTATTTTGACAGGGACTCTTACAGTGACGTATCAAGAAATACCCGGAAGTGTCGTTTTATTGTTGTTGTTGTTTTGTTTTTTTTTTTAAATAAAACCTCAATTATAAATCTCATCTGTAGAAGTTTGCTTTCTCACACCAATAATATTTAATGAATCCAAAATATGTTTGAAATAAACCAGCGTATTCAAAATAAAAATCCGTTGAGGAGGAGGAGGAGGAGCCTGACAATTTCACTGCCGGTTCAAAAAAGGGAAGAAGCGGCCATTTCCGTCGGCTTCATGATCGCGTGTGTGTTTTAATAAAACTTAATTTCTCGTTTATAAATCTGAAAATCCGTCTTATCTGTATGCGTCTGCTTTCTCACACCAGAACTATTGAACTCATCTAAAATGTGCTTAAAATAAACCAGTGTAGCTTGTTTGTTCAAAATAAAAGTCCATCTGGATCCGTTGAGGATGCGCCTGACAAATTCACTTCCGGTTCAAAAAAGGGATGAAGCGGCCATTTCCGTCGGCTTCATGATCGCGTGTGTTTTAATAAAGCTTAATTTCTTGTTTATAAATCTGAAAATCCGTCTTATCTGTATGCGTCTGCTTTCTCACACCAGAACTATTTAACTAATCTAAAATGTGTTTAAAATAAACCACTGTAGCTTGTTTGTTCAAAATAAAAGTCCATGTTGGATCCATTGAGGATGCGCCTGACAATTTCACTTCCGGTTCAAAAAAAAGGGAAGAAGTGGCCATTTCCGTCAGCTTCATGGTCGTTTCTTAAATTATTATTTTTATTTTATTTCTTAATTAATTAAACAAAGGAAAATATACAAACTCTCAGGGAGGATATGGATTAAAATTAAAGATTAAGGAATACATGTAAGAGAAAAAAAGGTGCATGTAAATTACATTTTAAATTAGGCAATTAAATGAACATATAACGGAGCAGAGACACAAAAGGAAAAGGATACATTACAATAACAAATAACGAGCAATGTCTATACTTATTTTCCTTGCAATTTTATAGTCTATTTTTTGAGAGACAAGAAAAACATCTTAAAGTCATTAATAAATCCAGGGAAGGAGGGCTTACAGTTTCTCCATTTTGCACAGTGAGTATGATATTTACCCCTTTAATAAAATTATGTTAATAACGTCCGAAACAGAAGAAGGCAAATTATCCATGTAGAAAATATGATATAATTCAAAGGATGGAACATCATTAATTTCGGCTTCATGATCGTGTGTGTTTTAATAAAACTTAATTTCTCGTTTATAAATCTGAAAATCCGTCTTATCTATATACGTCTGCTGTCTCACACCAGAACTATTTAACTAATCTAAAATATGTTTGAAATAAACCAGTGTAGCTTGTTTGTTCAAAATAAAAGTCCATCTGGCTCCATTGAGGATGCGCCTGACAACTTCACTTCCGGTTCAAAAGGGACGGAGAAGTGGCTGTTTTTTAATCTGCTTTATGATTTCTGTTAGCTAGCTGGTTTGTGTGTGTTTGGATTGTGTCAGTTTGCTCTCGCTCAGCATGTCTTATAAATTAAACGCCCTTTTTAGCGACTCGTACACTGATGTAAGTCAATACAGAGACCAGCATTTTAAGGTAAGAAGCGGTTTGTCTCTGGATGAAATGAAGCATCGTTAGTGTAGAGCTGCAGCTTGCTTGCGTCGTGGCTAATGTTATACGCAGTATTTGTTGTAAATAAACGTAAAGTGATCATATGGCGCAGTCTCAGTCTTCTGTATTGTGTTTCTACGCAATGGTGTGATTTACTCTCGCTAAAGCTGAAAACTAAAATAACTTTCAGAGTGTAAGGTTAAAAGTACATAAACCGTTTGCTAACTCCGTTTTTTGAGAGTTTGGTTTCAAATTCAAAATTGATACGAGTTTTTACTTGGTACTTTATTTACTTATGCTAACTGCCGTTTAATTTATCAAAAATAAAGAAGTGGAAGATTCTGGCATTTGAGCAACATTTATATTCAGAAGAAAACGTTGAGTTTTGGTCAGGGAGCGATACCGCGTAATATCGCGATATTTCAGGTCGAGGTTAGGTAGCGATACCGAACGTTAT
This sequence comes from Neoarius graeffei, assembly GCF_027579695.1. Taxonomy (NCBI): domain Eukaryota; kingdom Metazoa; phylum Chordata; class Actinopteri; order Siluriformes; family Ariidae; genus Neoarius; species Neoarius graeffei. The sequence goes on along the minus strand of NC_083583.1, from coordinate 47,922,591 downwards.
CGCGATATTTCAGGTCGTGGTTAAGTAGCGATACCGAACGTTATCGCGATATTTGAGGTCGAGGTTAGGTAGCGATACCGAACGTTATCGCGATATTTCAGGTCGTGGTTAGGTAGCCATACCGAATGTTATCGCGATATTTCAGGTCGAGGTTAGGTAGCCATACCGTACGTTATCGCGGTATTTCAGGTCGTGGTTAGGTAGCGATACCGAACGTTATCGCGATATTTCAGGTCGAGGTTAGGTAGCGATACCGAACGTTATCGCGATATTTGAGGTCGAGGTTAGGTAGCGATACCGAACGTTATCGCGATATTTGAGGTCGAGGTTAGGTAGCGATACCGAACGTTATCGCGATATTTCAGGTCGAGGTTAGGTAGCGATACCGAACGTTATCGCGATATTTCAGGTCGAGGTTAGTTAGCGATACCGAACGTTATCGCGATATTTCAGGTCGAGGTTAGGTAGCGATACCGAACGTTATCGCGATATTTCAGGTCGAGGTTAGGTAGCGATACCGAACGTTATCGCGATATTTCAGGTCGAGGTTAGGTAGCGATACCGAACGTTATCGCGATATTTCAGGTCGAGGTTAGGTAGCGATACCGAACGTTATCGCGTTATTTGAGGTCGAGGTTAGGTAGCGATACCGAACGTTATCGCGGTATTTCAGGTCGAGGTTAGGTAGCGATACCGAACGTTATCGCGGTATTTCAGGTCGAGGTTAGGTAGCGATACCGAACGTTATCGCGGTATTTGAGGTCGAGGTTAGGTAGCGATACCGAACGTTATCGCGGTATTTGAGGTCGAGGTTAGGTAGCGATACCGAACGTTATCGCGGTATTTGAGGTCGAGGTTAGGTAGCGATACCGAACGTTATCGCGGTATTTGAGGTCGAGGTTAGGTAGCGATACCGAACGTTATTGCGGTATTTGAGGTCGAGGTTAGGTAGCGATACCGAACGTTATCGCGGTATTTGAGGTCGAGGTTAGGTAGCGATACCGAACGTTATCGTGGTATTTCAGGTCGAGGTTAGGTAGCGATACCGAACGTTATCGCGATATTTCAGGTCGAGGTTAGGTAGCGATACCGAACGTTATCGCGGTATTTCAGGTCGAGGTTAGGTAGCGATACCGAACGTTATCGCGGTATTTCAGGTCGAGGTTAGGTAGCGATACCGAACGTTATCGCGGTATTTCAGGTCGAGGTTAGGTAGCGATACCGAACGTTATCGCGGTATTTCAGGTCGTGGTTAGGTAGCGATACCGAGCGTTATCGCGGTATTTGAGGTCGAGGTTAGGTAGCGATAACGAACGTTATCGCGGTATTTCAGGTCGAGGTTAGGTAGCCATACCGAACGTTATCGCGATATTTGAGGTCGAGGTTAGGTAGCGATACCGAACGTTATCGCGGTATTTCAGGTCGAGGTTAGGTAGCCATACCGAACGTTATCGCGATATTTCAGGTCGAGGTTAGGTAGCGATACCGAACGTTATCGCGATATTTCAGTACTGGGATTTAAAGCGCCCAACACTAACTCAGTACAAACTCTTTTCAGGAAAAAGAGCTAATGCAGATTTCAAACATCGACAGAGGTTGTCAAATGACGTCATATACTAATTCATTAAATGTCATGATAATTTTAGATATCAAAATAATCTGACACGAAGAAGAGTGATTTTAATGAGAGATCTTATTGTAACTGTTACAGAAAGGAAAAAGTCTTTGCTCATGGCACCACAAACTATTTACATACTCCGCTAATGGCTGTTGAAAAAGTAGCAGAGGTGTTTTTTAACTGATTCGCTAAATCTAGAGTAACAAGTTGGAAACAGTGCTGTAACTAGATGACTTGTAACACTGAGATTTTGTGCAGTTTTTAATTCACTCACTCATTCAGTTTGTACTTTTACACCAGTGTTTTGACACATGGTGAGTTCTGTAGTTAAGTACAGTAGTAGAATATTTTCAGCATTCTGTGGTCGTCACCTGTTCACATGCCCCTCGGATATTGCTTTGAGGTTTGTGAACCTGATTTATCTGTAAACCAGTAAAACTATTTACCCCTAAATAATGAAGCGCTCTAACTTTTTTTTTTTGACGTTTCTTCCTTCCTTCCAGGGTAATCGTCATGAGCAAGAAAAGCTGTTGAAACAAAGCTGTACACTTTATGTTGGGAACCTTTCTTTCTACACAACAGAGGAACAGGTGTATGAACTGTTCTCCAAAAGCGGCGACGTGAAAAGAATAATCATCGGCCTCGATAAGGTCAAGAAGACTGCGTGTGGGTTTTGTTTTGTAGAGTATCCTTTCTGCATTGGGAGAGCAAATGGTTTGACGAGATAAATGAAACCGTTTTACAAAGAACGGCTCTTTAAAGACTATAGGTTGATCTTTATCTAAGCTGCTAGAAATGAACGGGCTACACTTGTGGTCAGAAGTTTACATACAGTGGCATGAATGTCATGGCAATATTTGGGCTTTCAGTAATTTCTTTGAACTGTTCTTTTTCTGTGGCGGAATGTACACCGTACATCTTAAGTTTTAATTTTCTTTAGGTTTTCTGAAATCAATACAGGGTCAAAATTATACATACAGCACATCTAATACTTGGATAAAATGTCTCTTCAGAAGATTAACCTTGACCAAGCATTTTTGTTCACCATGAACAAGCTTCTGGCAGAATTCTGGTTGGCTATTTTACGACTCTTCATGGTAGAGTTCAATTAAATTGTATGTTTTTCTTTATTTTTTCCCCTTGGCGTGGACTCAACTTATAAGTACGGTCCGTATATCTTCAATAGGGTTGAAGTCAGGACTTGTTTTAAGCTTAATGTTAGCCTGCTTTATCCTCCACAACCAGCTCTGATGTGTGTTTGGGTGCATTGTCCTGTTATAACTCCCGAATCAAGTTTCTGATGATATATGCTGAAGAATTGAGGTTGTCCTTCATTATTCCATCCACTTTGTGCAGTGAACCAGTTCCACTGGCAGCAAAACAGCCCCAGAGCATGATGATCCTACCACCACCACCAGCTGGTACAGTGTCCCTCTGTACATGGTGGTCATTGTGACCAAACAACTCAATCTTTGTCTCATCTGACCATACAGCTTTCCTCCAGAAGGCTTTTTCTTTGTCCGTGTGGTCAGCTTCAAATTTTAGTTAAGCTTGAAGGTGTCAATTTTGGAGCAGGGGGTTATTTCTTGGATAGCAGCTTCTTGGTCCATGGTGATCTGAATTGCAGACAGTGATCCATCAGCTTCCAGTTCATGGCAGAGCTGTGCCATGGTGGTTCCCAGGTTGTTCCTGACCATCCAAACCAATTTCCTTTCAGCTGAGGGTGACGGTTTGGGTTTTCTTGAAGCAGAGTGGCTTGGCAAAGTGACTACACCTCACAATAACTTGGATACAATTGTTTGAACTGATCTTGGAATTTGCAGTTGTTTAGAAATGGCTCCAAGAGACATTCTGGAGTTGTGTACATTTTGTGATCCTCTTTCTCAGATCTGCACTGAGCCCCTTGGACTTTCCCATTGTATTGTGTGTTACTGAATCCAATGAGTGCTGTAAATAAACCCTTTTAATGAAGGCACAGAAGCTACCAGCTGTAGTCAATCATGGTCAATAACAGGAAGAGACATTTTGGAAGTTTCAGCACCTCCTGAATTAATAATCTGAGTGCATGTAAATTTGACCTTGTATGTATAATTTTGACCCTGTGTTGACTTCAGAAAACCCAAAGAAAATTTAAAACTTGTGCATAGGGCTGTGCGCTATATCGAATATACTCGATATATCGCCAAAAATTGTGTGTGCGATACATAAAATTATATCCTAACTATAGAGTATTTTATGGTCATCTTCCGACTTGTTTGTTGCATTTGTTTAAAACCTTTTCCAGTGGTTTTCTCCCTGTCCCTCAGGCAGTAACGTGAGAGGCTGCCTAAGGGTAAAGAAAACAATAACGTCACGCACTCGCCAACCAATCCTGGGCGACATCTCGGTGCTGAAAGGAACTTCCGGGAAGATTTTCTAGTTTCGGTTGTGTTGCCAGATTGGGTGGTTTTAAGTGCATTTTGGCATGTTAACATATTTTGGGCTGGAAAACGTCAGCAGTATCTGGCAACACTGCTGGCGGGAAGATTTCCTAGTTCCGTTTTACAGCGCTGACTCAGTTCGTGCAATCGCTGGTGTTGCGTAGGCTACCGTGTAAGCTCTGTCAATTTCAGCGACGAATTAAAAAGGAAGTGGACGAATTGGTTCCTAAAAGAACTAGTAAGGGGTCAGTCATCCGGCATTTTTTGGATATCGTGAGGAGGACGTGGAACAGCAAATGCCAATTTGTAAAGTGTGCAAAAAAACCTGTCATCACAAAAGGCAGCAGCACTACAACTACCGGTATGTTCCATCACCTGAAAACTCACCCGGTACAGTATGCAGAGTCTCATAGGTGGGGTTTACATTAGCCCGTATCAGCGGATCATCAGATTAACGTTTTTAAAACGATTAGTGTGCACACAGCAACGCCAATACACGGATACGCTCGGCTCCGCAGGCATCCTGCACTCCAAATCACTCCGCCCTGAACAGCGAGTGCCCTCTGGAGGGTGCGCACTCCGACCCTGCGCAGCTCACAGAGCGCGCGAGTGAAGCACACGAGCAGTGATTCGGGACTGAGCCGCTGTGTGTGAGATCTCGGTGCATATCGGGCATACGCGTCACTTACCACTTGCAAGTGGAAGGATGGCAAGCCTAAACACAATCATAACTACACAATGGGCAGTATTTGCATCAGTATTTGCAGTATTTTCATACTTTTATACTCTTTAATGAAAGGTGATACAAGGCGGAAGTCCGCGCCGTTTTTCAGCAGTCGCATCACATGACCAACGCCAGCGAATCAGGAAGGTGGATGTCACAGTGACGTTGTCCAATGACGACGCCAGCTAGAGCTCAGCACAGCGTATCCGCGTATTCTCAGTGTTTACACAGCACCGGACCAGACACGATCTGGATTGAATACGTGGACCCTGGCGGATTCCCGTTTCCCGGCGTTTTAATGTAACGGACAGTGCATCCGCGAAGAAAACGAGACAGATACGGTCTAATGTAAACTTGGCCTTAAACTCCGAACTACTTGCCCATGAGCTAAACAAATGACCATAGCGGCCTCGTTCTCCAAAGCCCCCCATATGAGAAAACGAGTCAGAGATGGAGAGCTATAACGGATGCAGTCACTAACTTCATTGCCGAAGACATGATTCCAATTAGTATAGTGGAAAAACCAGGCTTCCAAAAATTACTAAACACACTCGATCCCAAACACGAGTTGCCTGGTCGCAGGCATTTTACAGAGAAGGCAATACCGGAATTATACACATCTGAGAGGCAGAGCCGGAAAACATTCAGTTCAAAAGTGTGCAAAGAGAAAAATTGTTTTGCAGATCTCTCTCTTCTCTCCCTCAATCTCTCTCTCTATTGTGAATGTTCCAGTGGTTCTCAGTAGTCAGGTTAATAGCTTGGAGATCTATTTTTTTTAAATAATTTAATGAATGAGTACTTTTCTTATTTAGGCTAAATGTCTTTTTCAGTGTTGAGCTTGCACTTTATTGGTTTGAACTCTGAGCAGCTCTGTATTGTATTGCCCCTTTGTTGCAATTTTCAAGATTGTTTTTGCAGTTTGTGCCACATCTTTGTTGAATAAAAAGTCTTATTTCAATTCAATTGTGATTAATCACTAACATGAAAATTTAAAATGTGTTGTTGAAAACCACCTGTAAAGTTAACCAAGAATGTTATTTAATCTGCAGGGATTGTAGTGAAAACAGTAAAGAGTAAAAGTTAGATTTCATGGGGTCCTTTAGAGAAGATTTAAATATCGAGATGTATCTCATGAAATGGAGAAAATGTATCGGGATATTCATTTTTTTCCCATATCGCACAGCCCTACTTGTGCACCAAATTTTTTTTTTTTTTTTTTTTTTTTTTTTAAGATGTATGCTGTACAATCATTCTGCCACAGGAAAGTTTAAAGAAATTACTGAAGGCCCAAATATTGCCATGACATTCATGTCACTGTATGTAAACTTCTGATCACAACTGTACATTCATATTCTACACTCTGACACCTCATGATGTAATGCATTGCTCAGCTCAGGTGTTTGTCAAGCTATTGGTTTTATACATTGCATCTAATAGCACAACCAAGCCAGGGCTTAATAAAGGGGCAGGCTTTTGATTCTCTTTAAGGAAGATCAAATTAATGGCTCAGAAATGGTCAAAGACGGCAAGAAGAGAGAGGCCATGCAGTGAAAGTGTGAGTCATTAACAGTGATTCTGTGCAAGGTTTTACTTGAATCAGACGTGTTTTCTACCACTTGTTAGCCTGGCAAGCCAGACTTATGCCGCTTTTCCATTACCAACGCGGCTGAGTTGGGCTGAGCCGTGCGGTGCTGAGTTGGGCTGAGCCGTGCTGAGTGGGGCTGTTGGAGTTGCATTTCGATTACAACCGCGCTGAACCGTGCTGGCTGGACACATTGGGTGGAGTTAACGAAAGTGGGTGGACGTCACGTGATGTCGTTAGGCGGCGCAAACAGTGACATCAGTGATCTTTTAAGCGGTAGTCTCACGACCCGGATAGTAAACAATAAACATGGAGTCGTTAGTGTTGCTGGTCTTGGTGCTGTGGCTTGTTGTCACCGACAACGCCAACAGATACTGGCAAGAGCGTATAGATGAGGCGAGGCGCATAAGGCTTCAGAAATTCTCGTAATTCTTCTTCCGGGTTTACGGTGTTTACAGATCCCAGCGTGCTCGCGGGGCGTGTGTGGGCATGTGAGGACACTCCTCCTTACCAATCAGTGCACAGGGGAGTGTCTCCTCAAGCCCCTAGCCCCGCTCGGCTCGGTTTGGCTCGCTTCAGCCCCACTCCAAAACCATGCGAGTTTTGGGTGCTAAGCAGGGCTGAAGCGAGCGGAGTCGTGCTGCTCTAAGGTAGTCGAAACGCGTGCCGTGTCGGGCTGAAGCGAGCTGAAAAAGGGTAGTGGAAAAGGGCCATAAATGTGAATATTTAGTCTGGCCTCGCTCGTAGACATTTCCAAAGGGTGTGGGAGGAACAAACCGCTGTCTTTCAAACTGTCTCTGTGCGTATAGGCCAACGCTCTGACCAATCAGCGCAACAGTGACTGTGACGTAGTCAGAGCGACAGAAAGCAGTGGGGGAGGCCTTGAAATAAATTTTTCAAAATGCGTATTAATTAATAAACAGGTTCTAGATATTAAGAAGTTTGGAGATAATGACCACAAGTTTGGAGTCTGTACCACATACTTAACATACACCTTTTTTTTCAAGTGTTTTTCAAGGGTTTGCTTAAACTGTTTGAGAGTTTTTTTTATTTAGTGGTGTTTGGTGAAATAATTTCCCTTAAATTTAAAATAACGGGAAAATAACAATCAAAAAGTAATGCTTCAAAGCTGTTTATTAATTCTTCGTACTGCATCAAACTAGCCCCATCCTTTTGGCTACGAGCGGAGCCAGCTGGTAGATCAGACTTTTGCCATAGCCGGTCGGCAAAACAGCGAAAACGTCCTTCTTGAAAAGGAATGAGCGGAGAGCCTCTTCCTGCTCATGTTTCAACGAAAACTCCAAGTCTAATTCTTCTAAAACTGATTCCAAAGCGGAGTCAAACGCGCGCTGTTCACTAGCCCGTAGCCATCTTTCCTGCTGTGCTTTCTCCAGCATCGCGCAGCTTTAGGGGTGTTCACACGGCAACTTTTACTCCGGTGTAGCACCGGGGCTGCCCCGGTAGAGCGTTCACACGGTACAAAGTTATAGCGGTGTAGCCCCTGAAAGCTGCTTAAACCGGTGCAAATCTAACCCTGCTCGGGAGGTGGTTTAAGAAATTTACTCCGGAGTAAATGCTAGTTTGCGGGGCAGCACCGATATAAAATGGGCCGTCTGAACGCTACAGGGGTAGACTCGCTACGCGTGAGGAGAGTTGATTACATACGGGCATTGCATAATTTTGCATCCTGGTATTTTGCGCTTCCAAAATAGCGAATATCAACAACAACAGAACTGCGTGTCTTCCAGTGTTGCCAGATTGGCAGTTTTAAGTGCATTTTGGTGGATTTGAACATATTTTGGGATGGAAAAAGTCAGCAATATCTGGCAACACTGGTGTCTTCATCCACATTGTTTTCCCGGCGCTTGGTGATGCCATGACAACCGGGAAAAGGAAGTACATTTTCACGCATGCGCATATTTCATTTCCGCATTATTACTATCGGAAATGATAGTAATAATGATAGGAAATGATAATAATAAAAGGAAATGATATCAAAACTTTATTACTATCAAAGGAACTATCGCAGGAACTATCGCAGAAACTGCCGTGTGACCGCAAGTGGGGCTGCACCGGTGCTAACACGCTTCTCTCTAGTAACAGGGTTGTGACGTGTGAACGCTCCACAAAATTTACACCGGTGTAAGATATATCGCAACAAAATACATCGGTGCAGCATCAATGCAAATATGTGCTGTGTGAACAGGGCTCATGTCATCACTCCTGCAAAAGCCCGCCCAAAGAATCCAAACAAAACCCTTGCGTTGTGATTGGCGGGCACGATTTGATGCCCGGGGTGTTTTGTTGATATGGTGCAAGGCTAGACCCACTCGTAGGCAAAAATATTTTTGGCCGCTAGGCGGGTGGGTCTAGTTTACTAGGCTAACCACTTGTACTAAGAGTAGACAAATACTTAAGTGATTCCATGAAATCGAGTCGTACACAAGCTGCTAGCCGAGATGAAAATCATAAAACGCGAGACGCTTTTCATCTCGGCAAAACATCTTGAAACTCCAACAGCGATAGAAATACAACATTTTGCCCAGAATTCAACTTTGCAGTCAGAACCTTTAAATTCTGAGCTAAATATAGTCCATAACCCCCAAGCTGTACTGCAGCCATGATTAATGGATTGAATGCACTTGTGGTCAGAAGTTTATATACAGGGACATGAATGTCATGGCAATATTTGGGCTTTCACTAATTTCTTTGAACTGTTCTTTTTCTGTGGCGGAATGTACACCGTACATCTTAAGTTTTAATTTTCTTTAGGTTTTCTGAAATCAATACAGGGTCAAATGTACATACAGCACATCTAATACTTGGGTAAAATGTCTCTTCAGAAGATTCACCTTGACCAAGCATTTTTGTTCACCATGAACAAGCTTCTGGCAGAATTCTGGTTGGATATTTTACGACTCTTCATGGTAGAGTTCAATTAAATTGTATTTATTTCTTTATTCAGGTATTCAATCCATTAATCATGGCTGCAGTACAGCTTGGGGGTTATGGACTATATTTAGCTCAGAATTTAAAGGTTCTGACTGCAAAGTTGAATTCTGGGCAAAATGTATTTCTATCGCTGTTTGGAGTTTCAAGATGTTTTGCTGAGATGAAAAGCATCTCGCGTTTTATGATTTCTCCTCGGCTAGCAGCTCGCGTACGACTCGATTTCATGAAATCACTTAAGTATTTGTCTACTCTTGGTACACTGCTTCATATGTTCATGTGGTGGTGTGTTTTCTACACCTTGGCTGGCCAAAATGCATTTAGTTACAACTTCACACCTGGGTAGAACTTGTATATTTTTAATTTTTTAAAAAATGCTAAAGTTGAATTGCATTATCCTTAACGCACCTGTCAGGTATTACACACGAGCCGACGCTGAGCACGCGATGAGATTTATTAATGGAACCAGACTGGACGATAGAATCATTAGAACAGACTGGGACGCTGGTTTTAAAGAGGGGCGGCAGTACGGTCGGGGCAAATCAGGTGGTCAGGTAAGGATATGATGACTCCACACTCACTGCCCACTTTATTGGGAACACCTCAAACTCCCTGTTCATGCACTCATTTAAATTAGCCAATCATGTCCCAGCACTGCAGTGCAAAAACGCATGAAGATGCAGATCAAGAGCTTCAGTGGGCACAGGCTCACCCAAAACTGGACAGCTGAAGGTTACATCACATTAGTGGCATTTAGCAGATGCTCTTATCCAGAACGATGTACCCAGAACAGCCTGGGGAGCAGGTACCTCGCTCAAGGGCACTTCAGCCATTCCTGCTGGTCCAGGGACTTGAACCGGTGATCTTTCGGTCCCAAAGCTGCTTCTCTAACCATTAGACAATGGCTTTCCTGGGTGTTTTAAAAAAAAAAACGCAAGCGCAGAGACTTGTCCTGTGCCTTTTGTATCCTCATTCCTTTTCTTAGCTGATGGGACTGGAACCCAATGTGGTCTTCACTGTCGTAGCCCATCTGCCTCAACATTCCAAGTTTTGTGTGTTCTGAGATACTTCATCACTGCTGTAAAAATTTAAATTACTGTAGACTTCCTGTCAGCTCAAATTAATATGGCTATTCTCCTTTTACCCCTCTCAACAAGAGGCTTCAGAACCACCAGTCATAGGATTTGTTTTCGGCGCCATCCTGTGTAAGACTAGACTCTTTTTACTGTCTGAAGTCTTACATTTGAAGTGAAAATTAACTGAAGCTCTTGACTGTGTATTAAGTGTCCCTAATAACGTGGACAGTGAGCATATACCTTCTTATTTTTGACATTAATACAAATTGTCACTTGCAAGTCTTGTTTTTGGCAGTGCTTTCAGTTTGGTGTTTCTTGTCTCTGCAGGTACGAGATGAATATAGACAGGATTACGACCCTGCACGAGGTGGATACGGCAAGTTAGCTCAGCTCCAAAGGGGCCCAGACGGACAACAAAAATTTTAGTCATTAGTAATTAACAGGGACATTTGGAAATTAAGCGGAGGAAAAATAGTTTTTTTTTAAAACGTATATACACAAACGACATTCAGAGGTTGCACAGAAGAAATGACCATCCCTGCAAACTGACTGTGGTATATGGGGCTTGCCTTTTTTTTTTTTTTCTAATAAACAAGGTCTTTTCCTTTTCCTTTATTGTCTGTGTATAATTTGAGGAAAGTGCTCAATCTTGGTGTCAAACCTTTTGGTCACTAATGTATGAAATTAAGGACCGGAATAATCCTGCACTTATTTCAATTAAGTGTTAAGACGCATAGAATGTTAACAATAATGCTTTTATATGGTTGTTTAAATAATGACAAATAGTAGTCAAACAGAAGGAAACAGAAGCATTTCACTGAGGTCAAATTTTGTAGTTACACTTCAAGTAACTAAAATTACAGTATCCCAACAAATTGATGTCTAACCGTATTAACTCAAATTTTGGTCATTCTGGTTGTCAAACGGATGAGAACTGTGCTGGAAATACATCTGTACCATACTGTGCCAACTCTGTACACAGTAAAGCTTTTTTTTTTTTTTTTAACGGTCAGGCCATCATTTAAAGTAGTTCTTGTCACTGTGTATACACCATCCTTCATGAATACAAGCTTTCCTGTCTGGTTGAAGTACATGCATGGTTTTAACTTGCGTAGTAGTCAAACCACAATTAAACTTGTCCCACATGGGTAAATAATTCTTTCGTAACCATGTTTACCATGAATATAAAACACCTTCTGGAAGTCGAAACAGAACTTATAGATACATGATATGGGAACTGTCAGATGACCAAAAAAAAAAAAAAAGCACGTTAAAGAAAGTGTCTAGAGTGCTTCTAACAGAGTATGAAAGATTTAAAAAAAAAAAAAAAAGGCCCATTTAGAGAGCATGGTCAGTCCGAGTTGTTTTCTTTAAAGATGTCAAGTTCTATGGGGAAGTTACAAAAAAAAAGGTTTGTTCATTTTAACTGTACATTCATTTAAAAGCTTGCCTTTTGTTCAAATTCTGCTTGCACAGCATCAAGAATATAAAATGCAGGTAATTCAAGTTACATGCTGTGTCTCTCTCACACTGCATGTTTGTGGAAAAGGAACCTGATAGAACCACATAGTTTGGGATATGGGTAAAAGATTTAACAAGCTGCAAAGGCATAGGACAAAAATGTACAAAAAAGAAGACTCCTTTGTTTTCTGATGTTGCCACACGTGATAAAGTAGCCTTTCGATAGCCAACCCTGTCAGTGGACGATGTAGAACTGACCGTGCTCAGAAGGCTGACGTTTTGGCATCTCGAGTCAGTTTCTTGTCCAGAACAACGAATTCTCTCCAGACTTACGACCGTGAGGTGCAGGTCCTCTTCCACTGAGACACCCCCCCAAAAAAAAAAAAAAAATCCACTGACCAGCACATGAGTGAACAACATTAAACTTAGACCTGTTTTTGTAAGTCAGTGAGCTTGCAGTCACAGAGTTCCTTATATATTCTTTTGCGTACTTTAGGCATGTCCTCTTGTGTGAACTGCAATGGTTCTTTAAAGGCCAGGCACTTGCAGTACTGCAGAAGAAAAAAGAAAAGTACGTACGTAAAAGTTCAAAAACAATGTGTTTGCAGAAAGGGACTAATATGGATACGAGGGTAAAACAGGGGTCCCAAGGTTACATCAGCAGAGAGAGAGAGGGGGGACAAAAGGACATTTACTACAAAAATGTTAGTGTACACTGAAAGATGTGCACGTAGGAAGGCAACGGTGAGGCAAAAGTTAAACGTGGCAGCTACTTTACTTAATTATAAGCAAATCCTCCCTTCTTTTAACAACCAAAATGACTGCAGTCCTGCTTTGATGGTTTCTAACGGTTCACAGGAACCAGGCTTATGAATTCACACAACAAACTTCACCTAGATAACGCTGGCGACAAAGGCAGAAACGCGTCATCTTCCATATCGTCATAGCAAGGGTGGATGGATGTCGAAGGAAATTTAGGGCTGCTATTGTTAAATGCCATGATTTAACCAGTCAAAAGTTTGTACACCCCTACCCATTCATAGGTTTTTCTATATTCTGACACTTTTCTTCATTGTAGAACAATACTGAAGACAAACTATAACATATGCAATTATGTGGCTTAAAAAAAAGTGTTAAACATTTCAGATTCTTCAAAATAGCCAGCGTTTACCTTGACGCTTTACACACTCTTGGTATTATCTTAACCAGCTTCATGAGGTAGTCACCTGGAATGCTTTTCAATTAGCAGGTGCCTCGTCAAAAGTTAATTAGTGCACTTGTTTCTTGCCTTCTTAATGTGTTTGAGATCAAATAGTAAATAATAAAAATACAGTAAATAGCCCTGTTCAACAACTATAGCAATCCATATTCTATCAAGAAGCGCTCAACTAAGTAAAAAGAGAAACGACATTCATCATTACTTTAAGTCATAAAGTTTCTTTTAATTAATAAAAATAAAGAAAAATCATTGAATTAGAAGGTGTCTCCAAACTTGTAACTGGTACTGTACATCTTACCTCAAGAACAAAAACGCCACAGTCATTATCATTCTTCTGTTGTGGAATACCCTGAGAGGAAAAAAATGAAGGAGAAAACACACACAAAATGAAAAATGATCGTGCTATCCCATTAGTAACAAGCACAGCATAGCAACTCACTATCACATTCAGGCATGAAGGTTTATATGATTGACCAATTCAACTAAGGACGTAAACCAAAAACCGGGCTCCAAATTTTCCGACAAACCCCAAATTGACGTGAACTGAAAACCGGGCTCCAAATTTTCAGACAAACCCCAAACTGACATGAACCGAAAACCAGGCTCCAAATTTTCCGACAAACCCCAAATTGACATTCAACTAAGGACGTAAACCGAAAACCGGGCTCCAAATTTTCAGACAAACCCCAAACTGACGTGACCTGAAAACCGGGCACAAAATTTTCCGACAAACCCCAAATTGACATTCAACTGAGGACATAAACCAAAAACCGGGCTCCAAATTTTCTGACAAACCCCAAATTGACGTGAACTGAAAACCAGGCTCCAAATTTTCCGACAAACCCCAAATTGACATTCAACTAAGGACGTAAACCGAAAACTGGGCTCGAAATTTTCCGACAAACCCCAAACTGACATTCAACTAAGGACGTAAACCGAAAACCGGGTTCCAAATTTTCAGACAAACCCCAAACTGACGTGACCTGAAAACTGGGCTCGAAATTTTCCGACAAACCCCAAATTGACATTCAACTAAGGACGTAAACTGAAAACCGGGCTCCAAATTTTCAGACAAATCCCAAACTGACGTGACCCGAAAACCAGGCTCCAAATTTTCAGACAAACCCCAAACTGACGTGAACCGAAAACCGGGCTCCAAATTTTCCGACAAACCCCAAACTGATATGACCCGAAAACCAGGCTCCAAATTTTCAGACAAACCCCAAACTGACGTGACCAGAAAACTGGGCTCGAAATTTTCCGACAAACCCCAAACTGACATTCAACTAAGGACGTAAACTGAAAACCGGGTTCCAAATTTTCAGACAAACCCCAAACTGACGTGACCTGAAAACTGGGCTCGAAATTTTCCAACAAACCCCAAATTGACATTCAACTAAGGACGTAAACTGAAAACCGGGCTCCAAATTTTCCGACAAATCCCAAACTGACGTGACCCGAAAACCAGGCTCCAAATTTTCAGACAAACCCCAAACTGACGTGAACCGAAAACTGGGCTCCAAATTTTCCGACAAACCCCAAACTGACGTGACCAGAAAACTGGGCTCGAAATTTTCCGACAAACCCCAAATTGACATTCAACTAAGGACGTAAAATGAAAACCGGGCTCCAAATTTTCAGACAAACCCCAAACTGACGTAACCTGAAAACTGGGCTCGAAATTTTCCGACAAACCCCAAATTGACATTCAACTAAGGACGTAAACTGAAAACCGGGCTCCAAATTTTCTGACAAACCCCAAACTGATGTGACCCGAAAACCAGGCTCCAAATTTTCAGACAAACCTCAAACTGACGTGAACCGAAAACCGGGCTCCAAATTTTCAGACAAACTCCAAACTGACGTGAACCGAAAACTGGGCTCCAAATTTTCAGACAAACCCCAAACTGACGTGAACCGAAAACTGGGCTCCAAATTTTCCGACAAACCCCAAACTGACGTGACCAGAAAACTGGGCTTGAAATTTTCAGACAAACCCCAAATTGACATTCAACTAAGGACGTAAAATGAAAACCGGGCTCCAAATTTTCAGACAAACCCCAAACTGACGTAACCTGAAAACTGGGCTCGAAATTTTCCGACAAACCCCAAATTGACATTCAACTAAGGACGTAAACTGAAAACCGGGCTCCAAATTTTCTGACAAACCCCAAACTGATGTGACCCGAAAACCAGGCTCCAAATTTTCAGACAAACCTCAAACTGACGTGAACCGAAAACCGGGCTCCAAATTTTCAGACAAACTCCAAACTGACGTGAACCGAAAACTGGGTTCCAAATTTTCAGACAAACTCCAAACTGACGTGAACCGAAAACCGGGCTCCAAATTTTCAGACAAACCCCAAATTGACGGGAACCAAAAACCGGGCTCCAAATTTTCCGACAAACCCCAAATTGACAAATTCAACTAGGGACGTGAACTGAAAACGGGCTCCAAATTTCCCCACCGAGTTTATCCAAGTCAGCATGTTTTTCTACAAAACCTCTGCATCTACGTTGCTGGAACCTTGCAACAAGAAGCAGTCATGGCAGGGAAGAAGTAGTGGTGCAAAGTGTGGCTTCATTTCACAAAGAAAAAGATGACCGTGCTATTTGGAATGTGTAAAAAGATCCTTTCAAGGAAGAGTAATATGTTGAAACATCTTCTGAAGCAGCATGGGATAAAATTAATTATCAGTCAGTTTTATAGCCTTTTAATTATGGAGCACTGTAATTCATTTTAACGTCCATATGTTATTAAGCCGACATTCTACACCGTGTTCAGACTCAGATGATAAACCAGCTGCGCAGATGCGGAAAACCTGATGAGGGATCAACAGAGTCGGAACGATAAGCAGAATCGATAATGGCATCAGTATCCATAAAATCTTAGCAATTTCCTTCCCTCAATTCAGTTTGACATTGTGTGCTCAATACTATAACTGATGCTTCCTTGACTGCTGGATTCTAATCCTTCAGCTCAAACAGAAATCAATCAGATCTTTCATCTTTCAGGATGCATCAATTGCTTTTTTTTTTTTTTGCTCAGGGAAATCTAGGAGAGAGGATCCATGAGTGCAAACGAGCGGAGAATCAAAATCAACCCTGTTAAAAATCTGATATCAAGAACCACTCATGCAAAATTCAAGAAATGAGATCCTCCCAGTGACACTGACCTTGCTGACGGTCATCTTCCAGCCTTTTTGGAGAGCAGCGTGCTTCTTTTCTTTTGCCTCTGCTATGATGTATTTCAAAATGTTCTGTTGAAGGGGATGCATTTACATTCAGTCAAATTAATACAGTTCCAATGTCAGCACCTTTAATAAACTAATCCTGACTGCAATAAAAAAAATAAAAAAAAATTATGTATATATCAGTTTTACATGAATGAACTTGTTCTACTATGTTATACAGTTTCTATAGTAACAGCTAATTCAGGATACTTGCATGGCAGACGCTCCACATAATCCAAGTCCAATAATAAATGCATTTAAAAATAGCAGTTCTGCCACTGGTCAGTGAGTTTAACACCATGGAAAGTTTTTCAGGTTTCTTGGTAAAACAAGCAGCTTGATTTTCTCGTAACGGACCAGCCCGTCATATTTTATTCCTTACTTCAACAGCAAACTTGAACAATATTCCTTGGGAATCATAGAAGTTTATGTTTTGCTTGGGGACGTCCACGGTAATCAGGGACCAGTGGATCTCCAAGTGGAGGGGAATCAGCAGCAATCTTTTTGAAAACACATCCACCTATGAACCACCAAAGAAAGACCAGATCACCAACAGAGGAAAGAGAAAAGGAATTCTTCATTTGCACGTGACATCATAGCTAATTATACAAGAGGCTTTGAACCAGAAGTGGGCCATGTTGGAGGATATACACAAATTCAGACGGCGCATATTTCCTAAGATATGCTCAAGAGGTTGTTACGCTCAAAAGTTCCTTTTTTTTTCCTTCGCTATGCCACTCTGTGCTGTAATTGGATGCGGGCACAACTCTATTCGAGACAAGCGGACTTATAAGTTCTTTAAAATTCCAGCAATTATAAATAATCAAGGGGCGGCACGGTGGTGTAGTGGTTAGCGCTGTCGCCTCACAGCAAGAAGGTCCGGGTTCGAGCCCCGTGGCCGGCGAGGGCCTTTCTGTGCGGAGTTTGCATGTTCTCCCCGTGTCCGCGTGGGTTTCCTCCGGGTGCTCCGGTTTCCCCCACAGTCCAAAGACATGCAGGTTAGGTTAACTGGTGACTCTAAATTGAGCGTAGGTGTGAATGTGAGTGTGAATGGTTGTCTGTGTCTATGTGTCAGCCCTGTGATGACCTGGCGACTTGTCCAGGGTGTACCCCGCCTTTCGCCCGTAGTCAGCTGGGATAGGCTCCAGCTTGCCTGCGACCCTGTAGAACAGGATAAAGCGGCTAGAGATAATGAGATGAGATAAATAATCAAGGAGAAAAAAAAACAAACAAACAAACACAAGAGCGTTGTCCACGGGGCGTAGACATCAATTGCTGTCCAACATAAACCGGGCTGATCTAAGTGATGAGAAAGCAAAAACCACACGAGTCTGCAGTGAACATTTTATCAATGGTAAGTGCTACGAACTAGTTCTTAATGAAAGATCGCAATATATAAGAAATACTGGATCGTTTAATAGCCTGGTCATGCAGAAATTCGCCGCTGTCAAACATGACAAAGCCGTGATCATCGAGTGCATGAGCCGACAATCAAAGACTTCTACGATCATTACATTTTAAAAAGAGCTGTATATAGTTTTTGATGACGCTGCTTTTATTTTGCTTTTTCTTTCCATTCGGGAAACCAGCTGATCTCGACAATTTTACAGATCCAGACTGGGCTCCAATACAAAATATGGGCCACAAAAAAAAAAAAAGGTACGAAAGCAGGAGCTTGAAATGCTTGGCTTACAGAGCCCAGAAAAAAAACCCCGCAAGATTATTGAAGCATCTTCCCAAACGATCAGAGTCAATTAAACAAGATTCATGTCAATCCACTACCTCAAATACTGCAGCCTCCTCGCCTGGTGAGTGCTCTTTTAGAAAGAAGAAACCTTGATTCGTCACATGCACACTTCAAGCACAGTGAAATTCATCCTCTGCATTTAACCCATCTGAAGCAGTGAACACACACACACACACACTCAGAGCAGAGCGCAGCCACACCAGAGCGCCCAGGGAGCAGTCAGGGGTCAGGTACCTTGCTCAAGGCCGCCTCACGTCAACCTAACTGCATGTCTTTTATAACTAAATATACATTATATAGTGTGTTAGATACCTCTCTTTTGAAGCAGTCAAAATAACTGGTTTTAAAATAGATTTGAGAAATGACTCCAAGCTTCTAGATGTACCTCTCTTGGAAGGGCCATCCAGTGAGTTCAAATAAGTCGAAACACCATTTACGGACGCTATATTGTCCGATTGCACATCCTCCAACATGGCGGCGGTCAATGACGCAAGCAGTTTAGGTTACGTGGTTGCAAGCGAAGAATATTCATGACGATTATAAAACGGTTGCCAGGTCCACACGTGTTGATTTTCTGTCTGCGAGCCGAGTCGCCTTTTTGACGAGAGGAGAACAGCAAGTCAAACCTTCTAGTCCATCTTTCTCAAGGTTTGATGTTTTGCATATTGAGATGCTTTTCTGCTCACCACAGCTGTAGTGTGTTTGAGTTACTACTGCGTTCCTGTCAGCTCAAATCACTCTAAATCCCAAGAGATCAGCGTGCTGCAGTTCAAGTCACTGAGATCAAGTTTTCCTCCACTGTGATGGTTGATTTCTGAACGCACGACCTGTACGTGCACTGCTGCCACTTGATTAGTATGAATGAACAGGTGCATAATCGAGTGGCTTGCGAGTGCATCTGGCAACATCAGTCATAATACCCGGGTTTAACAGAACAGGATTTGAGAGGACCAGATTCTAAAGGATTAGTTTGCTGTGTCCCTTTATACGGCTCTACACCACTAGTGGATGTCGTGCCACTACCGATTCTTGTTGTTTGTTGCTGTCTTTTGGGAGGAATCGTCCTTATATGGCTCTATCCTTATTCTATTACATTCTGTATTTTATATCTTTCTCTACTCTTTTTTTTTTTTAAACTTAACCTACATTTAGGGCGGCACGGTGGTGTAGTGGTTAGCACTGTCGCCTCACAGCAAGAAGGTCCTGGGTTCGAGCCCCGTGGCCGGCGAGGGCCTTTCTGTGTGGAGTTTGCATGTTCTCCCCGTGTCCGCGTGGGTTTCCTCCGGGTGCTCCGGTTTCCCCCACAGTCCAAAGACATGCAGGTTAGGTTAACTGGTGACTCTAAATTGACCGTAGGTGTGAATGTGAGTGTGAATGGTTGTCTGTGTCTATGTGTCAGCCCTGTGATGACCTGGCGACTTGTCCAGGGTGTACCCCGCCTTTCGCCCATAGTCAGCTGGGATAGGCTCCAGCTTGCCTGCGACCCTGTAGAACAGGATAAAGCGGCTAGAGATAATGAGATGAGACCTACATTTATCTATATTTTATTCCGTACTTGAGCTGCTGCAACACTTGAATTCTCCCTCATGGGGATCAATAAAGTAATATCTTATCTTAGTTTGTCACGCAGACCTGGCAACCCTGATCACAATGTACTTTTGTTTAAATTCAAAGGAAACTTTGTGTGCTGCTCATTCACCTTTTTCGTCCACCGCTTCACTCCTTCATAGCCTTTTGCTACAAGCTGTTTGTAAAAGAAGCTGTTGAAGAAATGGACCTACAAAAAAAAATAAATAAAAATCATCTTCATTAAACACTAAAACAAATCAGTCTCAGGAGATTGAATGATGTAATACAAAAAGCTTCCAACTCTCTCAGTGCGTTCATTATACCTTATGGTTTGTTGCATCCATGATCAATTCACCATACATGTTTATGACCTGTTTTAAAAAAAAAAAGCAAGCTATATGTATTACCATCATTCAGTTTCTTATGCATAAAGGTATAACGCTACATTTCGATGTCCTACCTGATCATTGACCCAGTTTTGGTCTTCAAGTGTTGAAAGGTCTTCGAGTGCCAGGATGTGCTTGTTGTAGGTCACTTTGAAGAAATGCATCGACGCGCAGGCCAAGCCGGCCTTATACTTCACCACTTCTTTGTTTATCATTTTCCTTCTGTATGAGCATGTATACAACGTAGTGAGAAAATCAAACACTTAAAAACTTCGCTCTGTGTATAAAGATCAAATTACCTGTCATTAAAGTCAGCGTTCAAGTGTTTGTTCAGGTAATCGAGAATGTCCTCCTCGCTCAGTGGAATGAAGCTCCCATACTTCCCATAGAAAAGCTCGAGGTATTCTGGGGAGTCGGAAAAAGATGATGTCGTTAACATAAACGGACACAAGGCCACGCCTCGAGAGCTGCAGGATAAACAAAGCCATACCATGAAGGAGTTCTACAATGTCTTCCTGCTGGATTTCAGCCGAAGGTGGCCGAAAGATATTCGCTCGCTCTTCTTCTGCATCGATGTGAGGCCGTTTGCAGTAACGGTGGTCCCTTAAAGCCTTTGTGTTCAGAAAAACCGCGTACACAGCATGGTCAATTTCCATGGCATCAGTGTCTGTGAGCTGATCTGACGTCGTGATGCCGCTGTCTGCAGCAGGACCTACGAATTTATCCGTACAGTCAACGTGTGAGGTTGGAATGCCATGCATGCAGTCTAGAGGTGGTGTAGGATCACAGTGTGCATCCAAACTGGCTAGAGTTGTACTGTGCGTGACAGAACTGGGCTCTTGTGAGTCACTGAGAGGCGTGCAATCAGCATCGTTGCTTTCGCTGTTAGTTTCTGGACTGGCCGCAGTGCCGTTGTGCAGAGCCGAAGGAATAATCCGTTCCCCGCTCAGTGTTGGGTCTGCTTCAGGAAGAGTTACTTGTTGCATTTCGCACACAGTCATGGTGTCCGTGGTGTCTGGTGTTGATGCTAGGTCCACAAATGCAGAATTTAAATGGTTTTCGGTCGTCACCTCCACTTCATTCGCCACCTCTTTCTTCCTGCGGCCGCGTTTCTTCGTGACCGGCCCATGACCCAGCGTGTGAGGTTTGGTGTTCGGTCCACAGCAGTCGCATAACTTGGGCACGCGTTTCCTCCGTGCGCGGCCATTCTCCGACATCTCGGCTGGTGCCGGCTTTACCTGGTCGGAGCTTTTATGAACTTGGACTCTCATGTCCAGCCTTGCCCATTCCTCCGAGGCTGCCCTGCTGGCTTTTGCCTGCCTGCTTTAGCAGCTCTTCACCATCAGGCTCCTCCAACGCGGATTTGAAGTTGGAACTGCACTGCAAAGAAAACAAAAGCACTCTGATCGATATAATTCTGTGCTTCTCGCAGTCGGGTTCAGACATCCCCAAGCTTTGTTGTCCTTCGAGACAGTGCTGGCTATCACAAGCCATTATTAACTCACCTGCTTAACTCATACTAAAACCTGACAAAGGAAGAAATGCACTAGTTGATCACATGGTCAAGCCTTAATGACCACTGAGCAGGCATACGTTTCTTACAAAACGGATTTAAAATGATAAATTTCGCTTCTTTATCAATCAAAGTGTTAAGAGTTCAATAAGAAATGTCATTTGACTGTTGCTTTTTTTTCCCCCTCCACTATCTATTTACTGCTAATGCACTCATCAACTTGTGAGAAAACTTTTCTCATTTCCAAGTATGGCACAGCTAGCATGAATAGCAACATGCTCCTCGACGGTACTGGTTCCTTACAGCATTAAAAGATAACGTGTAAAAAAAATAAAATAAAATAATAATAATAATAATAATAAAATACTTGACACTGTGCACCGAGCAGCACTTGAACACAACTCAACGCTTGTATGACTGAAGTGAACTCATCACAGGCTTCCATATTAGTGCATAAATGTTGACAGTTTAGCTAGCTAAGCAACTAGCATAGAGTTTTCTCTTTTCTTTTTTTATTATTCGCCCCACTTGCCATTTGGCTGACAAATCAGTATTAAATCACTCAGCTGATACCAAACAGAAGAAAACCATTAATTCAAAAACACACCTTGTTTGCAGGTTAGCCTCGCTGCTCAAGTGTCTAAACGGAGGACACGGTTGCTAACGTTACCGAGTTTTCAAGCCTAACTGCAACATAAGTATCCAAGCATGAACCAATTTTTATTTTTACATTTCTGCGTGCATCTCTGAACAAACGCGTCGATATAAAATACTGCTAAAACAACTCGCGCCTGTAGTATTCAAATCGTTACATTTGTGTGTTTATAACGGGATTTTCCGTCGCGGTAGTAAACCGACTTTGTCGCAGGATGATGGCGTCACGCAGTTTAATCAAAACGCTAGAAATGTCTCCCTCTAGTGGTCAGGACGCTCCTATTCCCGTCCTGTAAGGATTGGAACTACTAGTTTACATATTGTGACCAAGCACACACACATTAAATATCTCATCTCATTATCTGTAGCCGCTTTATCCTGTTCTACAGGGTCGCAGGCAAGCTGGAGCCTATCCCAGCTGACTATGGGCGAAAGGCGGGGTACACCCTGGACAAGTCGCCAGGTCATCACAGGGCTGACACATAGACACAGACAACCATTCACACTCACATTCACACCTACGGGCAATTTAGAGTCACCAGTTAACCTAACCTGCATGTCTTTGGACTGTGGGGGAAACCAGAGCACCCGGAGGAAACCCACGCGGACACGGGGAGAACATGCAAACTCCACACAGAAAGGCCCTCGCCGGCCACAGGGCTCGAACCCAGAACTTTCTTGCTGTGAGGCGACAGCGCTAACCACTACACCACTGTGCCGCCCTAAAAAGGAAATTGTGTATCATTAAGTAGACGTTTTCCAAATCTAAGTCTTGTAATTATCCTTTGTTTGTTTCTGTTTTTGTCAGAATATGTGGTACGTATTGTAATATTTGGTTCAAGTTGGTAGAAGAATCTACCAGTTTGGGGACTATCCCATCTGTCTTGCCATACTGTAAAAATAACATATTTGGTATGTTTTGTGGGTGGCACGGTGGTGTAGTGGTCAGCACTGTCGCCTCACAGCAAGAAGGTCCGGGTTCGAGCCCCGTGGTCGGCGAGGGCCTTTCTGTGTGGAGTTTGCATGTTCTCCCCGTGTCCGCGTGAGTTTCCTCCGGGTGCTCCGGTTTCCCCCACAGTCCAAAGACATGCAGGTTAACTGGTGGCTCTAAATTGACTGTAGGTGTGAATGTGAGTGTGAATGGTTGTCTGTGTCTATGTGTCAGCCCTGTGATGACCTGGCGACTTGTCCAGGGTGTACCCCACCTTTCACCCGTAGTCAGTTGGGATAGGCTCCAGCTTGCCTGCGACCCTGTAGAACAGGATAAAGCAGCTAGAGATAATGGATGGATGGATAATATGTTTTGTGATATCAGAAGTGGTAAAAGGGTAATGAATGTCATAATAGGTTTTATTTACTGATCTTTTGGCCAATTTATCAGCCATTTCATTTCCTTTAATACCCACATGAGCTGGAATCCAACAACAACAAAAAAAAAAACACCTCACCACCCATAAGATAAAGCTGGTACATAAGATATCGGAAATCTAATCATTCCATGTCATTATCTTCCTTTTGAATTTTTTGTAAGACAGACAAGGAATCAGAAAATATCACACTTTGAAAGGGAGGTTCGTCAATAAGAAGTTCCAAAGCCTTTGCAATTGCGAGTAACTCAGCTCTAAAAATAGTACCATTAGACAGGACGTATTTCTCCAGCTTCTTTTATTGTATGCCCTCTTCATAACAGTTTCTTCTATATTCAATTCAATTACAGAAACTTTTCTCATCACTTGGAAATAAAACACTCATTATTCCCAACAATAAAATAATGATTTCAGTAATGTTTATAATGTTGTTTTGGCTTTTGAATGTATTCTAAAACTTCTGTGAGTGCTTTATGCTTTCACCTTGTATGTTCATAAACATGTTTTGTATTCAAGATGCAATAACCTTTCTGTGTATTTGTTTGTGTGCAGCATTCTTCCAACAGTGCAATAATATTCTGTATACAGTAGAATCTGCTGATGTTCATAACAGATGTGTTGTATGACCTGTATTTTGTTTATGTCCTTGTTATCTTATTGTAGGTTCTGTAAGTTACGTGTTCAAATACGAATACCATTTCTGTTTAGAATGAACAGATCATATTTCTAAATGGATACAAATGCAGACACAGTATAATCAAGAGGAGTGTGAGGTTTAACATTAACCTGCAGCACTGAATGGTTTACAGCCTCCTGAGTAACTGCCTGGTCAAATAAATTTGTTGGAAAATATCGTGGACAAGTACAAATAAAAATAATATCTGTGTGAGTGGGATTAAATAAACAGACAGGTACACGTCTATATTTGAGAACAAGTATGACCTCAAGTGATGTAGTTGAGGTTGAGGAACTGTCAGAGCATGAATTCGCACAGTGCTGGCATTTCTCCCCAGTGTTTCCGGGGGCACATTGGTATGGTTCATATTTAATAGACCATGAGATTAAATCTGAATACAGATAGATATATTGAGTATTTCTTGTAGCGCAATAATCGCTCAACTACGGAGTCAAACTCCTTGTACAGTTAGGTTTATAAATATTTGGACAGAGGCAACATTTTTCTAATTTTGGTTCTGTACATTACCACAATGAATTTTGAACAAAACAATTCAGATGCAGTTGAAGTTCAGACTTTCAGCTTTAATTCAGTGGGTTGAACAAAATGATTGCATAAAAATGTGAGGAACTAAAGCATTTTTTAAACACAATCCCTTCATTTCAGGGGCTCAAAAGTAATTGGACAAATTAAATAATTGTGAATAAAATGTTCATTTCTAATACTTGGTTGAAAACCCTTTGCTGACAATGACTGCCTGAAGTCTTGAACTCATGGACATCACCAGACGCTGTGTTTCCTCCTTTTTAATGCTCTGCCAGGCCTTTACTGCAGCGGTTTTCAGTTGCTGTTTGTTTGTGGGCCTTTCTGTCTGAAGTTTAGTCTTTAACAAGTGAAATGCATGCTCAATTGGGTTGAGATCAGGTGACTGACTTGGCCATTCAAGAATATTCCACTTCTTTGCTTTTATAAACTCCTGGGTTGCTTTGGCTTTATGTTTTGGGTCATTGTCCATCTGTATTATGAAACGCAGATTATTATTTGGCTGCATTTGAGCACACAGTATGTCTCTGAATACCTCAGAATTCATCCGACTGCTTCTGTCCTGTGTCACATCATCAATAAACACTAGTGACCCAGTGCCACTGGCAGCCATGCATGCCCAAGCCATCACACTGCCTCCGCCGTGTTTTACAGATGATGTGGTATGCTTTGGATCATGAGCTGTACCACGCCTTCACCATACTTTTTTCTTTCCATCATTCTGGTAGAGGTTGATCTTGGTTTCATCTGTCCAAAGAATGTTCTTCCAGAACTGTGCTGGCTTTTTTAGATGTTTTTTAGCAAAGTCCAATCTAGCCTTTTTATTCTTGAGGCTGATGAGTGGCTCGCACCGTGCAGTGAACCCTCTGTATTTACTTTCATGCAGTCTTCTCTTTATGGTAGATTTGGATATTGATACACCTACCTCCTGGAGAGTGTTGTTCACTTGGTTGGCTGTTGTGAAGGGGTTTCTCTTCACCATGGAAATTATTCTGCGATCATCCACTACTGTTGTCTTCTGTGAGTGTCCAGGTCTTTTTGCATTGATGAGTTCACCAGTGCTTTCTTTCTTTCTTTCTCAGGATGTACCAAACTGTAGATTTTACCACTCCAAATATTGTAGCAATTTCTCGGATGGGTTTTTTCTGTTTTCGCAGCTTAAGGATGGCTTGTTTCACCTGCATGGAGAGCTCCTTTGACCGTATGTTTTCTTCACAGCAAAATCTTCCAAATGCAAGCACCACACCTCAAATCAACTCCAGGCCTTTTATCTGCTTAATTGAGAATGACATAACGAAGGAATTGCCCACAGCTGCCCATGAAATAGCCTTTGAGTCAATTGTCCAATTACTTTTGGTCCCTTTAAAAACAGGGTGGCACATGTTAAGGAGCTGAAACTCCTAAACCCTTCATCCAATGTTAATGTGGATACCCTCAAATGAAAGCTGAAAGTCTGGACTTTATGTCTATGTCCATTATATAACTACAACTTGAATATGTTTCAGTAAACAGGTAAAAAAATACAAAATTTGTGTCAGTGTCCAAATATATATGGACCTAACTGTATACTCCATTGTACTTGGCCAATAAAGCATGATTTTGATTCATAAGCCAAAAGCAATTTGTAACAGAAATAAATCACTTTTTGCTTTAACTCTTTACCCCTTAAAGCAGTTGCTACAGCCACCCTTGTACAGTTGTGCTCAAAATAATAGCAGTGTCTTTAAAAAGGCGAGTAAATGTCAAAATTCTTCAAATAAATTGTATTTTAATGAACACAAATGCATTGGGCATACTGCACATTCTATTTCAAAGCAAGAAAATTGGAAAAAGTAATTACATTTCATAATATTTCACAGAAAGTCAAGAAATGTAATGTTCAAAAAAATAGCAGTGTTGACATCTTTCTTTGGAAACTCAAAAATGTACCATACAAACTAAGAAATTCTTGAAAATTCAACTTTGCTGAGTATCCTAAACTAATATTTTGTTGCATAACCATGGTTTCTGATAACTGCTTCGCATCTGTGGTGCATGGAGTCGACCAACTTCTGGCAACGGTCAACAGGTATTGCAGCCCAGGTCAATTGTACTACGTTCCACAATTCCTCTGCATTTCTTGCTTTTGCCTCATGAACAGCATTTTTTATGTCAGCCCACAAGTTTTCTATGGGATTGAGGTCCGGGGATTGTGCTGGCCACTCCATTAGTTGGATGCTGTTTGTCTGGAACCATGATTTTGCTCGCTTGCTGGTGTGTTTGGGGTCATTGTCTTGTTGAAACACCCACTTCAAAGGCATTTCCTCTTCAGCATATGGCAACATGACTTCTTCCAGTATCCTGATGTACTCAAACTGATCCATGATCCCTGGTATGCGGTAAATAGGACCAACACTGTAGTATGAAAAACATCCCCATATCATGATGCTTGCACCACCATGCTTAACAGTCTTCACTGTGTACTGTGGTTTGAATTCTGTGTTTGCAGGACGTCTGACAAACTGTCTGTGACCCTTAGACCCAAAAAGAACAATCTTACTTTCATCTGTCCACAAAATATTACTCCATTTCTTTTCAGGCCAGTCAATGTGTTCTTTGGCAAATTGTAGCCGCTTCAGCACATGTCTTTTCTTTAACAATGGGACTTTGCGGGGACTTCCTGCTGGTAGATTGGCTTCACATAGATGTCGTCTGATTGTACCAGTACTCACAGGCAAGTTTAGATCTTCTTTGATCCTCCTGGAGCTGATCATTGGCTGAGCCTTTGCCAATTTGGTTATTCTCCGATCCATTCGAGAAGTTGTTTTTCTTTTTCTTCCTCGTCTTGCTGGTTTTGGCTGCCATTTAAAGTGTTTGATATCATTTTAGCTGAACAGCCTATAAGTTTCTGCACTTCTTTGTAGGTTTTCCCCTCTTTTATCCATTTCTTGATTAAAAGCCGCTCTTCATCAGAACAGTGTCTTGAACGACCCATTTTACTTGGTTTTTCAGGACCAATGCAGGACAGCCAGCATATGCAATGTCAGTTGCCTTGATCCTTAAATAAGGACCACCTGTTAACACCTTTTTTTTTCACAAAATCAATGCCCTCCCTAATTGAACTCACCACTGCTATTTTTTTGAACTCACCCCTTTCAGCTAATCATTCAATTTCACAGAATCAGTAGCATGCACGGCAGGCCTGTTGGGTCTGTTGGTTTTCTATACCTTTACTATACCCTCCACAAACTTGCTTGCGGTGTAAAGGTTGAAATTTTAACAAAAACAGTGATTTATCTTGCTACTGTTGAGGGACTGCTATTATTTTGAACATAACTGTATATGTGTATACTGTTCACCCTTAGAACATCTTTACAAGAAAAAAAAGTCTAAAGACAAGGTTTTGTTCATATCAGTTTTCTCCCTCATTATGTTGAAACAATCATAACATACATTTTTGAAAAAAGAGGGCATGACAGAATACAAAAATCACTCAGTTATGTTTCAACATTCACCAACTCACAGGTAGTGTCTGAAAGGTGAGTAATACCTGTGTGAAAACCAATCTTCACATTTTGCATGAAGAATTCATGTCAAATGATGTACATTAAATGACGACTGCAACTTTACAAAGATGCTTTATATAACGTTTAATTATCTTTTCAAAATTCATACATTTTATCATAAATATTCACCTGGGATACCTGTAAAGGGTAAAATACGTATGTAGAGGCAAATTCAGAGTCGTCAAATGTCGTCATTATGGTGCATACACGCCGGCGTCATACTGTATGTCGTCATTATGGGATATACACGAGGTCGTCATATGTCGTCATTAAGGGGTAAAGAGTTAAAGTTTTAAAGGGACCAGTGGCAGTTAAGCTCTGCTATTCAACTGCACTGTTTTTAATCTTCAATCTTGCAGATTCGTAATTATTTTAAAAAAGCACCGATAGGTAAATATTTGTGACTTTCCCAACACACAATTTTTTACGAGAGGAAATCATGAATTTACTTCAACGTTTATTTGTAACAACACTAGTGCAATATTTACAGAAAGTATAACATTTTTGTACAAATGTCTGAACAAAATGAATAAATGATTTCATTACAAATGTCATTTGCAGCATTCATGCAAATATTCATGTGTTGTTAAATCATTCCAAATGCTGTACGTCATTGTTTATAGCACATTTCTTGGTACTAATGATGTAAGCCATGATTAATTTGTGTAATAAATGTAAACCTGATATGGGTTCATTTTGCTGTAATTCAAACAAAGCCTTCAGTTTTATAATTGTAACTTCAACCAGGTGTTTAAGACAACTTGATACCTGGTGTGAAACTATACATATTGAAATGGATTTTTCACTAAATATCAGCACAGAGGTCAGAATAATGGACACCTTCCACTTTTTTTTTTAAGCACATCACAATAAATACTTTAAGATTACAGTAGACTGTAAGTGGACGCTAAAAATGTAAAAATGTTTTTTAAAAAGTTGAAAAATAATTTATAAAAACTATACTTGCACATCACAAAAATGTTTCGGATTCAGAAACAGAAAAGTATTAGTACTAAACATGGAAAAAAAAAAGTAATACATGAACTAACAGGATAACAGTAAAGCAGTACACAACTCTCACTACACACTACATCCATCAGTGCTACACATTTTTACATGATAAAGTACACTTAAATAATATAAGCTTCAAATCTCTCTGAACATTTAACTTACAAAATATTTTTACTGTTACTGAATCTTTTTTTTTCAGACTTTAATTGAAATCTCATCATCATGCAATGTACATAACTGTGGCTCCAAGCATACCGGTGGAGAAAACACACTTTTCTGAAGGGAACTGGAGATCAGATGTTTATGATGATACTTCAGAACTGTACAGCCTGAAAAAAAAAGTTAATATTATCAATTAACAGAGAAACAATCCTATAAATCTGGTAAGGGTGTAATACAATACAGCATAATACCATGATGTCTGTGGCACTGCCTGACTATGTGCCATCGGGGTTTATTCTAAAAAGTGTACATTAAAAAAGTACAACCCCAAAAAAATAAAAAGTTGGGATGGTACATTGAAATTAAAATTAAAACTGAAAACAGTGATTTGTAAATAATCTTTCATCTTTATTGCACAAGACAATACAACATAACATTATTTGATGTTTTACCTCGTGAATTTCATGTTTGTTTTGTTTCTTTTTCAAAATAAAAATTTATTTCAATTTTGATTCTTGCAACGGGCGGCACGGTGGTGTAGTGGTTAGCGCTGTCGCCTCACAGCAAGAAGGTCCTGGGTTCGAGCCCCGGGGCTGGCGAGGGCCTTTCTGTGCGGAGTTTGCATGTTCTCCCCGTGTCCGCGTGGGTTTCCTCCGGGTGCTCCGGTTTCCCCCACAGTCCAAAGACATGCAGGTTAGGTTAACTGGTGACTCTAAATTGACCGTAGGTGTGAATGTGAGTGTGAATGGTTGTCTGTGTCTATGTGTCAGCCCTGTGATGACCTGGCGACTTGTCCAGGGTGTACCCCGCCTTTCGCCCATAGTCAGCTGGGATAGGCTCCAGCTTGCCTGCGACCCTGTAGAAGGATAAAGCGGCTAGAGATAATGAGATGAGATGAGATTCTTGCAACACATTTCAAAAAAATGTTGGGGCAGTAAAGCGTTTACCACTTTGTAATATTGCCATTCCTTCTCACAACACTTCAAAGATATCTAGGACTGAAGACACCAAGTGAAGCGTTTCAGGTGGTATTTTGTCCCAGTCTTCCTGCAAACGGGTCTTAAGGTGTGCAACAGTACGGGGTCGTCATTGTCACATTTTTCGTTTCAAAATTCACCACACATTCTCTGTTGGGGACAGATGGGACAGACACCCTCTCCTTCCGCAGCCACGCCTTTGTAATGTGTGTAGAATGTGGATTTGCATTGTCTTGCTGAAATCTCCCTGGAAAAGATGTCGTCTTGAAGGCAGCACGTGTTGCTCCAAAATCTCAGTGTACTTTTCTACATTAATGCTGCCATCACAGAAGTGCAAGTTACCTTTCCCAAGGGCACTGACACAACCCCATACATGACAGACCCTGGCTTTTGGACTTGTTGCTGGTAACAAGGATGCGTTATCCTAATGGGCTTCATTGGGGCTTTTCCACTACCAACGCGGCTGAGTTGGGCTGAGCCGTGCGGTGCTGAGTTGGGCTGAGTCGAGCTGAGTGGGGCTGTTGGGGTTGCATTTCGACTACAACCGCACTGAACCGTGCTGGCTGGAAGTGGGTGGACACATTGGGTGGAGTTAGCGAAAGTGGGTGGACGTCACGTGATGTCGTTAGGCGGCGCAAACAGTGACATCAGTGACCTTTTAAGCGGTAGTCTCACGACCCGGATAGTAAACAATAAACATGGAGGACATGGAGTCGTTAGTGTTGCTGGTCTTGGTGCTGTGGCTTGTTGTCACCGACAACGGCAACAGATACTGGCAAGAGCGTATAGATGAGGCAAGGCGCATAAGGCTTCGTAATTCTTCTTCTTCCGGGTTTACGGTGTTTACAGATCCCAGCGTGCTCGCGGGGCGTGTGTGGGCATGTGAGGACACTCCTCCTCACCAATCAGTGCACAGGGGAGTGTCTCCTCACGCCCCTAGCCCCACTCGGCTCGGTTGGGCTCACTTCAGCCCCACTCCAAAACCGTGCGAGTTTTGGGTGCTGAGTAAGGCTGAAGTGAGCTCAGTCGTGTTGCTCTGAGGTAGTCGAAACACGAGCCGTGTTGGGCTGAAGTGAGCTGAAGTGAGCTGAAAAAGGGTAGTGGAAAAGGCCCATGGGCAGCTGCCCAGGGCCTCGGCCACTAGGGGGCCTCGGAGGTAGTGAGATCGGAAAATATGAAACGATATTTTCAGAAGTTTTGATCATATTGATAACATTTTTGATGCATTTCGCCACCCGTAAGGAAGCCCACCTTGTCCCGTCGCATAAATCACCCGTCATTGTCAATATGATCACTGTCCACCATGTCTTCACACGCTACGCCAGCTTGAGTTCAATGATTTAATTAATGACTTCGCTTTCCAGAAAAGTAGGAAAGTGCCCTTGTAAGTTGACCCATGGCTGTCAAACTGAATGCGCAAAGCTGTGTGCTACTGCTGTTTGGGACATTACGTGTGTGAAAGGATGAAATGTTTCACATAGCCTAACATTTTGAGATTTATTTCTGAGAAGCAAGATATTTTTCTCTCTTTGTTATCGCTCTTTGTTTTCACAAGTTAAAATTCGCCTGGATTCCAAAATGAAAACGAACGGTTCTATACCAAATGATTGTTCTTGTTCTGAATACTAAAGAAACTGTTGTAGGCCTAGGTTATGTTCTTGACATGTTGTTCATTGACTCACTCATTCAAAGGCTTCTTGAGGCTAAACTTTAGTTAACCAGACTTGTTAACCGTGATGTCTGATGGATTTTTTCGCCATGCAGTTGCCTATTTCACCATTGCTTTTTCTCGATTAAATAGGTGTTGATGGATATAAAGTTTTATCGTTCAATAGTATTTCTAATTGTGCCACTGTCATTATTTAAGTTTCTGTGTCTCGTTAGACAGGCACGTCTGAGGGGGTGAATTTGCTGAGCGCAGTTGACAACAGGCGGGGGTGGGGCCTCAGGAGGGTGTCTGCCCAGGGCCTCGGCAAGGGTTAACGCGGCCCTGGCTGGTAACAGTCTGGATGGTCCTTTTCGTCTTTGGTCTGGAGCACACGGTGTCCATTTCTTACAAAAAAATACCTGGAATGCTGATTGGTGTGACTTCAATACAGGTTTCCACTGTATGATGGTCCATCCCAGATGCCTCTGAGCCCAGAGAATTTGACGGTGCTTCTGGACACAGTTAATATAAGGTTTCTTTTTGCACAGTAAAGTTTTAACTGGCATTTGTGGGTGTAATTCAGTATTGTACAAGTAGTACTTGACAAAGGTTGGCCAAAGTAAACCTGAGCCCATGTGGTTACAGTGGTATGCAAAAGTTTGGGCACCCCTGGTCAAAACTACTGTTACTGTGAACAGTTAAGCAAGTTGAAGATGAAATGAACTCCAAAAGGCATAAAGTTAAAGATGAAACACACTTTCAACATTTTAAGCAATATCGGTGTATTATTTTGGTTTTAGAGTGAAAAAAGGAAAGGAGTAACTTGCAAAAGTATGGGAACCCTAGGAGATTTGAGCACTCGGATCACTTTGACCAAGGTCTCAGACCTTAATTAGTTTGTTAGGGTTATGGCTTGTTCACACTCATCATTAGGAAAGGCCAGGTGATGCAAATTTCAAAGCTTTATAAAATACCCAGGCTCCTCTAATCTAGTCCCAAAAATCAGCAGCCAAGGGTTCTTCTAAGTAGCTTCCTACCACTCTGAAAATGGTTGAGGCCCACAAGGCAGGAGAAGGCTATAAGAAGATAGCAAAACGTTTTCAGGTTGCCATTTCCTTAGTTTGAAATGTAATTAAGAAATGGCAGTTAACAGGAACAGTGGAGGTCAAGATAAGGTCTGGAAGATCAGGAAAAATTTCAGAGAGAGCTGCTCATAGGATTGCTAGGAAGGCAAATCAGAACCCCCGCTTGACTGCAAAAGACCTTCAGGGAGATTTAGCAGACTCTGGAGTTGTGGTACATTGTCCTACTGTTCAGCGACACCTGCACAAATACAGTGGTGCTAGAAAGTTTGTGAACCCTTTAGAATTTTCTCTATTTCTACATAAATATGACCTAAAACAACATCAGATTTTCACACAAGTCCTAAAAGTAGATAAAGAGAACCCAGTTAAACAAATGAGACAAAAACAATTATACTTGGTCATTTATTTATTGAGGAAAATGATCCAATATTACATATCTGTGAATGGCAAAAGTATGTGAACCTCTAGCATTAGCAGTTAATTTGAAGGTGAAATTAGAGTCAGGTGTTTTCAATCAATGGGATGACAATCAGGTGTGAGTGGGCACCCTGTTTTATTTAAAGAACAGGGATCTATCAAAGTCTGATCTTCACAACACGTTTGCGGAAGTGTATCATGGCACGAACAAAGGAGATTTCTGAGGACCTCAGAAAAAGCGTTCTTGATGCTCATCAGGCTGGAAAAGGTTACAAAACCATCTCTAAAGAGTTTGGACTCAACCAATCCACAGTCAGACATATTGCGTACAAATGGAGGAAATTCAAAACCATTGTAACCCTCCCCAGGAGTGGTCGACCAACAAAGATCACTCCAAGAGCAAGGCGTGTAATAGTCGGCGAGGTCACAAAGGACCCCAGGGTAAGTTCTAGGCAACTGAAGGCCTCTCTCACATTGGCTAATATTAATGTTCATGAGTCCACCATCAGGAGAACACTGAACAACAATGGTGTGCATGGCAGAGTTGCAAGGAGAAAGCCACTGCTCTCCAAAAACAACATTGCTGCTCGTCTGCAGTTTGCTAAAGATCACGTGGACAAGCCAGAAGGCTATTGGAAAAATGTTTTGTGGACGGATGAGACCAAAAGAGAACTTTTTGGTTTAAATGAGAAGTGTTATGTTTGGAGAAAGGAAAACACTGCATTCCAGCATAAGAACCTTATCCCATCTATGAAACATGGTGGTGGTAGTATCATGGTTTGGGCCTGTTTTGCTGCATCTGGGCCAGGACGGCTTGCCATCATTGATGGAACAATGAATTTTTAATTATACCAGTGAATTCAAAAGGAAAATGTCAGGACATCTGTCCATGAACTGAATCTCAAGAGAAGGTGGGTCATGCAGCAAGACAACGACCCTAAGCACCAGGGGCACCGCCAGAAATTTTGGGCCCCATGAAAGATTAGAATTTTGGGCCCCCCAACTTTGCCCACCCTCGTCACAATTGCACTATTGTCATTATTTGACTTTTGATAGCCCATGGACCTTGAGTTTGTGACTTTGTTATTACATTTTATGTATTAACCAATGGTTGAAACCAATGGTTTAGAACGTGTGAACATTCCACACACGTAACCATGTCAAACACTTGACTGGTGTCCGTTATTAGTGTAACGGGTTTATTTTTTTCCACTTGCCATTGTGTGTAGTGGTGGGGAAATTCTGTGCTGGCCCTTTAAGAGTGCAGGTAGTTATGGGAACGAGGCGCTGGCCTCTTTCAGTTCGTTTTGGAAATGTAAGCGCTAATGCCACTGGACGTTTGCAGCCCGTCCTCAGCAGTGTATTTGTGTCTCATTTCTTCAGAATAAAAAGACTGGTGAACAACACAACGCAACGTCTGTTACATTAGTAACACTTTAATCTAGCAAACTGTATATGGCGCTCGCTCATTAAAAACTTCAATCCTAAAGCATTTATGGGTTGTATTGCTGCTTACCTCCTTCTCCAAAGGGGGGTTCAGTGGTTTGGTAGGGCGGAGGTCCCCCTGGGGCTGAATCTGTGCATATTTAGGGCACCCCATTAGTTATGAAACTGGTTATTAGCACCAGTTATTAGCACCAGCATAACGTAATATTTCATCTTGTTTATCACACAAGTCAGTTCAGTTATTAAAATGGAAAAAGTCACTGTACAAACTGTAAAAGTGTTCTCTTGATAGGCTAATCCAACCACGTTCATACTGTTCATTTACCATTCGCTAATATTTTGAACACACATGTGAGCGATAGCTACCTTTCTTTGGGAAAAACGGAGTGACCAGTTGCCTGCCTCTCCGGTCCCTCTCAGCTTTCAGCTGCCTTTCTTTACGTTTTTGACAGCCACTCTTCATATTTAGCGATCATAGACTGTACGCACTCCACTGCTGGCTGGCTGGCTGCTGCACCGCGACACAGCAGCAAGTAGCGTTGCACTGATCAGCACACAGATTTAACGCATCGCGCTTCTACCAGAACTGGACCGTACCATTTCGCAAAAGGGGGAGGGTTAAATGACAATATGTTGAAGAACTCAAGAAATAGACAACCTTGTTCAATTAGCTCATTTTACCAGATGGAATATTGCACTGTTGTTATTTCAAAAGTCTTATTAAAATCATCAAAAGCATATTATCAGCCCCTTAAAGGGCCCCATGGCAATGCTGGGCCCCTAGAATTGTTCTAACCTTCCCCCCCCGGTGGCGCCCATGCTAAGCATACAAGTCATTCTACCAAAGTATGGTTAAAGAAGAATAAAGTTAATGTTTTGGAATGGCCAAGTCAAAGTCCTGACCTTAATCCAATCGAAATGTTGTGGAAGGACCTGAAGCGAGCAGTTCATGTGAGGAAACCCACCAACATCCCAGAGTTGAAGCTGTTCTGTACAGAGGAATGGGCTAAAATTCCTCCAAGTCGGTGTGCAGGACTGATCAACAGTTACCGGAAACGTTTAGTTGCAGTTATTGCTGCACAAGGGGGTCACACCAGATACTGAAAGCAAAGGTTCACATACTTTTGCCACTCACAGATATGTAATATTGGATCATTTTCCTCAATAAATAAATGACCAAGTATAATATTTTTGTCTCATTTGTTTAACTGGGTTCTCTTTATCTTCTTTTAGGACTTATGCGAAAATCTGATGATGTTTTAGGTCATTATTATGCAGAAATATAGAACATTTTAAAGGGTTCACAAACTTTCAAGCACCACTGTATGGCCTTCATGGAAGAGTCATCAGAAGAAAACCTCTCCTGCGTCCTCACCACAAAATTCAGCATCAGAAGTTTGCAGAAGAACATCTAAACAAGCCTGATGCATTCTGGAAACAAGTCCTGTGGACTGATGAGGTTAAAATGGAACTCTTTGGCAGCAACAAAGGCATGTTTGGAGAAAAAAGGACACAGAATTTCATGAAAAGAACACTTCTCCAACCGTTAAGTATGGGGGTGGATCAATCATGCTTTGGGGTTGTGTTGCAGCCAATGGCACGGGGAACATTTCACGGGTAGAGGGAAGAATGGATTCAATGAAATTCCAGCAAATTCTGGAAGCAAACATAACCCTATCTGTAAAAAAGCTGAAGTTGAAAAGAGGATGGCGTCTACAAATGGATAATGATCCTAAACACACCTCAAAATCCACAACAGACTACCTCAAGAGGCGCAAGCTGAAGGTTTTACCATGGCCCTCACAGTCCCCTGATCTGAACATCACTGAAAATCTGTGGATAGACCTCAAAAGAGCAGTGCATGCAAGATGGCCCAGGAATCTCTCAGAACTGGAAGACTTTTGCAAGGAAGAATGGATGAAAATTCCTCAAACAAGAATTGAAAGACTCTTGGCTGGCTACAAAAAGCGTTTACAAGCTGTTATACTTGCCAAAGGTTGGTGATACTAGGTACTAACCATGCAGGATGCCCAAACTTTTGTTTCAGGCCCTTTTCCTCATCTCATCTCATTATCTCTAGCCGCTTTATCCTGTTCTACAGGGTCGCAGGCAAGCTGGAGCCTATCCCAGCTGACTACGGGCGAAAGGCAGGGTACACCCTGGACAAGTCGCCAGGTCATCACAGGGCTGACACATAGACACAGACAACCATTCACACTCACATTCACACCTACGGTCAATTTAGAGCCACCAGTTAACCTAACCTGCATGTCTTTGGACTGTGGGGGAAACCGGAGCACCCGGAGGAAACCCACGCGGACACGGGGAGAACATGCAAACTCCACACAGAAAGGCCCTTGCCGGCCACGGGGCTCGAACCCGGACCTTCTTGCTGTGAGGCAATAGCGCTAACCACTACACTACCGTGACGCCAGGCCCTTTTCCTGTTTTTGTCATTTTGAAAATGTAAAAGATGAAAATAAAAAATTGTTTTTGCTTAAAATATAACGGGAATGAGTCATCTTTAACTTTATGCCTTTTAGAAATCATTTCATCTTCAACTTGCTTAACCGTTCACAGTAACAGAAATTTTGACCAGGGGTGCCCAAACTTTTGCATACCACTGTATATCAGCGATAGATGAATGACTGTTCTTGATGCAGGGCCGTCTGAGGGATCAGAGATCACGGGTGTTCAGCTTAGGCTTGCACCCTTGCCCTTTATGCACCAAAATATCTCCAGATTAATTGAATCGTTTAATGATATTATGCACCGTAGAAGGTGAAATATCCAAATCCCTTCCTATCTTTCTTTGAGGAACATTGTTTTTAAATATTCCAGTAATTTTCTCACGCATTTGTTGACAAACTAGAGATCCTCGGCCCATATTTGCTGCTCAAAGCCTCGGCCTTTTCTGGATACTGATTTTGTACCAAATCATGATTACAGTCACCTGTTGACATCACATTACTATTTAATTGTTTTACCTCATTACTAACTCTAAATTTCCCTGTCCCAACTATTTTTGGAAAGTGCTGCAGGGCTGAAATGCAGAAATGGATGTAAATTAACAAACGACACAAAGTTGACCAGACAAAACGTGAAATATATTGGGATCATACTGTCTGCAATGAAATACAAGTCAAAGTAAATTCAGAAATCACTGCTTTCTTTTTTTTTTTTTTTCAATTTGCAGTTTCCATACCGTCCAACTTTTTCTGATTTGGGGTTGTGCACTGATCCGTTCATACAATTAGCAGCATGTAACAAAACAAAGAATGTGACAAAATTGAACATGGTTCATTAAGCATTAGCTCTCTGGCCAAGCTTTCACTCTCTGAAGGGAATGTGTGTGTGTGCCTGAAACACGGTACTGCTGTCGGCTGGTCATGCTGCTCTCCACAGCCCTAAATATGGCTTTGAAGCCAATGCAAATCCTCCTTCTCCAACACTAAGAACACAGTTCATACCTGCAGCTGTGAACTATTGCTTCATGCTTTTACCTAGTTCTAATAACAGACATGAAAGGGTGATGTTGACGAAGATGCGTTGACGTGTGTGTGGCGTAAACATCTGTGTACTCTGGACTCTTATTTAGCAAATTCCACACACTAACAGAAAGCGATTCCATACAACAGAACTGAAATACCGTATTGGCTCGAATATAAGACGGTGTTTTTGTTGTAAAAAATAGCTCTTAAAAAGGGGGGTCGTCTTAAATTCGCGGACTAGACAAAATGCCGCCAAAAACGAAAGTGAAAGTGAGGACAGTGAGAGTGAGCAAAGTGAGGCTGAGGATCTCTGTGCTGAGTAGCTGTAATTTAGCAAACTACCCTTTCCATTGTTTCAGTTGTTTATTATTGTAAACCTTAATGTATTGTTTAATGCATTGTTTAAAGCATTTGCACTGTTCTGCAAATTTATTCCATATACCCGTAGGCTATGGGAAGTTAATGCATTGACATTCTGAAGTTTATGAACTTTCAATCTAAACCTGACAAATTTGTTGAATTAATGCAATTTAAATGTTTTAATTTGGCTTGTCTAGTAGCCTACAGTTTAGCCTCTTTTTTTACTTCTATGAAAAGTGTTCAAGGAAATGAGACTGAAATGACCTCTATTTAAATGTGAAAAACAAAAGCCTCTAATTTTAAACAGAATTTTGAAATAAATACGCTTTATATGAATGAACATTTGGTCTTCAAAAAACTTTTTCCCCAAAGATGAACTTGGAAAAGGGGGGGTCGTCTTACATTCAGGGTCGTCTTATATTCGGGCCAATACGGTAATTGGGGGAACTTTCCAATTCTAGTAATGAATTGTTTTTGGGGATTTTAACATAAACTAGTCCTACTCAAGTAGGACTCAAACCAAGACAATGTCCTGTCTAACACTAAACACTAAAAAGACCAATTCAATTTGCTTTTCAATTAAGAAAAAAAGCTATAACCAAATCTTTGAATGTACATATTAAAGATGAATTTATTGAACAAGTACCAGAGGTTAAATACCTGGGAATAATTCAAGACAGTCAGCTAAATTTTAAAACTCACATTAAAAAAATCTGTAAAACCGTTAAAGCCAATTTAGGTTGTTTTAAGCTGATCAGAAACTGTCTGACCTTTAATTGTGCTCTACTCTTCCTGAACTCCATGTTACTTTCACACATGTCATATTGGTGCTACTACTTGGTCCCAAGCAAATCAAACAACCACTAAAGCAATAGAGAGTCTTTATAATCAAGCCTTAAAAGTTCTGGACAAAAAACAGATAAGGTACCATCATTGCAAAATTTTAAACAAGCATAAGATCCTTAGTTTTGCTAATTTTATTGTTTTTCACTCTGTAAAATTAGTTTTCAAATGTCTAAACAAGGCAGCACGGTGGTGTAGTGGTTAGCGCTGTCGCCTCATAACAAGAAGGTCCGGGTTCGAGCCCCGTGGCCGACAAGGGCCTTTCTGTGTGGAGTTTCCATGTTCTCCCCATGTCCACGTGGGTTTCCTCCGGGTGCTCCGGTTTCCCCCAAAGACATGCAGGTTAGGTTAACTGGTGACTCTAAATTGACCGTAGGTGTGAATGTGAGTGTGAATGGTTGTCTGTGTCTGTGTGTCAGCCCTGTGATGACCTGGCGACTTGTCCAGGGTGTACCCCACCTTTCGCCCATAGTCAGCTGGGATAGGCTCCAGCTTGCCTGCAACCCTGTAGAACAGGATAAAGCGGCTAGAGATAATGAGATGAGATGTCTAAACAATCTTGCCCCTTGCTAGACTCGTAACAAAATCACAGAGCAGATCCACTAGAGCAGTGTCAAGTGGCAACTGTAGAATTTCATTCTGCAAAACATCCTTTGCTCAGTCAGCCTTTTCAGTCAAAGGTCCAAAACTTTGGAATTCTCTACCTGATCATCTGAAATCGCTTTCAAGCTTCACTAATTTTTAAAAAATTACAAAATCTTGGCTAATTCAACAACAATCATGTAGTCATATATAGTCTTTTTTAAACTTTATAATGGATTATTGCTACCAGAATTTTTTTTCCCCCCATTTCAAAAGCTCTCCTAGGGACAAGTGTTGAAAATTAGCATTTGCTATAAACACTACGATACAAGCATGGGATAGGCTGTTCACTTATATGTGTACTGTTTTGTCTATGTATATTGTATCCGTCCCTATCAAATAAACCATAAAAAAAAAATCCTTCTTGCACCTGATCATAGCCGTTGCTGTTTTCACGAGCTAATATGTTAGCATGCTAGCTGCTTGCCGAACAGGATGCTTAGAAGAAACCTTTTTTTTTTAATCTTTGTAGCTTCTTGTGATTCAAGATAAAGGAGAAATTACAGAGTGTGAATTTAATCATGCTTAAAAGTTTATTCTAGTTCGTGTAATATGAGCAGTGTTTTATGACGAATAGCCTCCTTTATTATGCATGCTATTGAATATATTGTTCAACACATTATGTATGGAATAAAAAGAAACATATCAAATGATATGATGCATTGTATTGTTACACGCCTAAAAGCTCGATGTAAATTAAAGTAAATCATTTAAAAACAGACATTTTGCATGATTGTGACGGAGTGCCCGTCACTATAGTTGAGTATGTGCTCTGATGGCTACACCAACGAGCCTGGCTCTTTGGTGTTGTGGTCAGGGTGCAGGTTTGGCATCCTGTAGACCTGGGTTCAAGGCATGATAAGGGGACTGTTCTCTTGCTTTGCTACAGATGGTGTCAGAAGTAGGATGGCTTGCTGGAAGGTCATCGGAGGTGTGCCCTGTATATGAGCCATACAAGGGACCCCAGAGATAGGTGGGGCACCCTGGAATGGAAGAAGTATGGCTGGTGGATACGTGAGGGATGCCTGTGTGCGTGAAGTGCACGGGTGCGCCTCCTGAAGGCGAGGGCAGTGTGACGGAGTGCCTGTCACTACAGTTGAGTATGGCTCTTTGATGTTGTGGTCAGGGTGCAGGTTTGGCATCCTATAGACCTGGGTTCAAGGCAGGATAAGGGGATTGTTTTCTTGCTTTGCTACAATGACTAAAGGCAGAGTAGGTCATTTTGGAGAAACCAGGAAGATTAAGCGAGATTTGAAAATATCCAACCGAAAAATCCCACCCCCTCCCATCAGGCCTTCCTCCAAAGCCAGTCCTCCAAAACACATGAATGCGCACTGCCTGACTACTGCTGGAGGACGAGTCTACTCAACAAAGCATGGGAGAGAAGAGAATTTCAAGAAATATTACACACAAAAAAAAAGCTTCTAAAACATTACCTAGACTTAAAAGCAAAATTGAGTTTGATGAAAGTCTCATCTCATCTCATCCCATTATCTCTAGCCGCTTTATCCTGTTCTACAGGGTCGCAGGCAAGCTGGAGCCTATCCCAGCTGACTACGGGCGAAAGGCGGGGTACACCCTGGACAAGTCGCCAGGTCATCACAGGGCTGACACATAGACACAGACAACCATTCACACTCACATTCACACCTACGGTCAATTTAGAGCCACCAGTTAACCTAACCTGCATGTCTTTGGACTGTGGGGGAAACCGGAGCACCCGGAGGAAACCCACGCGGACACGGGGAGAACATGCAAACTCCGCACAGAAAGGCCCTCGCTGGCCACAGGGCTCGAACCTGGACCTTCTTGCTGCGAGGCGACAGCGCTAACCACTACACCACCGTGCCGCCCGTTTGATGAAAGTGCTACATAAATTGTTAATTAAATAAATCTATTATTATTACAACAGAAATATGTGGTGTAATTTTAATACTAGATCTGATGAAGAACCTCTTTGGCGTCTGCTGATTTTGGAAGGTAAGCGTCTGTTGCTTTCAGCTCAGCTTTGGCTTTGAAGTCGGGTTATTTATCATAATCATGCTAATGGCATTCACATGCTTTACGCTCTGCTCTAAGGAAGGTTCAATTGCAGAGTTTGTTTTCCAGCTGGTTCTACTGTTTATTCCTTACTTCCATCTACACACACACACAGAGTTTCTGCAGCCTGCATGTTCACAGAACTGCTTTGGTGTAGATCAAAGTGGCATCATTTGCTATTGTAAAGAAATCTAGTGGAACTCTGGCGGCTACTAATAGCTTTTCCGCCATCTGAAGTTGACCTTGGCTAGTTTCAGACTTATGCTCTATTCAGAAGTGATTACGGCTTAGCTATTCATTAAACTAGCATCTTCACTTGAGCGAACACTGAGATGAGGCTTTACTTTTCCAGTCTAAGTGTTCGCGAGGAATGGAAAGAGTTGTGGGATACACAGCACATGTTAGTGTTTTTTTTCTTGCTCCCAGGACACATGAATCCACTTATCAGCTCATTAGCAAGTCCTTCATGTCTTTAATATGGGTTTGTCAGAGCAGGCGTCGCACTTAAATGTGCGGCGCTTATACACATTATATAAAAGGCCCAGAACGGCAACTTCTCGCACTAAAATCCAAACCATTCTCAGTTGGCTGAAACGGTGTAATGCTGAAATTGAATTCTGGACTTGGGACAATTCTGCGTTGCACAAAACACAGCACTGATCTTAGACCTGGCGACAGAATTCTCAAAATAATCTGATAATTCTTAATAAAATAATTTAGCAGGAAACTAACAACATAAACATAACATGTTTTACTTTAGGCCATGGATCTTTAACTTTCATTAATGTAACTTGTGAGGAAAGTGTTGATGATGTTGAGTAATGGGAAAGGAAGTGGGCATGTGTCAGTGCTCACAGAAAATAAGTGCCCTCATGCACAACAGTTACTGTTCATTTTTACAAAAACCTTTGCATTTGTGCAATTTCCGCTACTTTCAATGCTTTTCATTAAAAAAATAAAAATTAAAAATAAATATTTCACATAATCTAGGCTCCTTCACATAAACTCAGTTACTTAAGACCATCATATCATTTCTGGGCTGTTACTGCAGTAACACGATTAACCATCAACAGACACGGGCTTAACTGATCCTGTGACTCTTCTGCAGTAAGGATTTGATGGTTTTTAGTGTGTGCTGTACCTCATAGTGGTGTGCCATTGAGCTGTGGAGTGTTTATCATTCTGGCCACTGAGGGCCCGCTGCCTGCTTCAGATAGCGCCTGTACCTGCACCTTGTACGCACACTTTGGCTGGAGCTGCTCCACCCTGACCGAGCGCTGATCCTGCAAGTGAGATGACATGTTCTTAGACATGTATATACACTATATACAACCCTGATTCCAAAAAAGTTGGGACAAAGTACAAATTGTAAATAAAAACGGAATGCAATAATTTACAAATCTCAAAAACCGATATTGTATTCACAGTAGAACATAGACAACATATCAAATGTCGAAAGTGAGACATTTTGAAATTTCATGCCAAATATTGGCTCATTTGAAATTTCATGACAGCAACACATCTCAAAAAAGTTGGGACAGGGGCAATAAGAGGCTGGAAAAGTTAAAGGTACAAAAAAGGAACAGCTGGAGGACCAAATTGCAACTCATTAGGTCAATTGGCAATAGGTCATTAACATGACTGGGTATAAAAAGAGCATCTTGGAGTGGCAGCGGCTCTCAGAAGTAAAGATGGGAAGAGGATCACCAATCCCCCTAATTCTGCGCCGACAAATAGTGGAGCAATATCAGAAAGGAGTTCGACAGTGTAAAATTGCAAAGAGTTTGAACATATCATCATCTACAGTGCATAATATCATCAAAAGATTCAGAGAATCTGGAAGAATCTCTGTGCGTAAGGGTCAAGGCCGGAAAACCATACTGGGTGCCTGTGATCTTCGGGCCCTTAGACAGTACTGCATCAC
The DNA here is from genome assembly GCF_027579695.1 of Neoarius graeffei. Lineage (NCBI taxonomy): Eukaryota > Metazoa > Chordata > Actinopteri > Siluriformes > Ariidae > Neoarius > Neoarius graeffei. The sequence goes on along the minus strand of NC_083583.1, from coordinate 47,878,263 downwards.
ATACAGGCATGCTTCTGTATTGGAAATCACAAAATGGTCTCAGGAATATTTCCAGAGAACATTATTCGTGAGCACAATTCACCGTGCCATCCGCCGTTGCCAGCTAAAACTCTATAGTTCAAAGAAGAAGCCGTATCTAAACATGATCCAGAAGCGCAGACGTCTTCTCTGGGCCAAGGCTCATTTAAAATGGACGGTGGCAAAGTGGAAAACTGTTCTGTGGTCAGACGAATCAAAATTTGAAGTTCTTTATGGAAATCAGGGACGCCGTGTCATTCGGACTAAAGAGGAGAAGGACGACCCAAGTTGTTATCAGCACTCAGTTCAGAAGCCTGCATCTCTGATGGTATGGGGTTGCATTAGTGCGTGTGGTATGGGCAGCTTACACATCTGGAAAGACACATCAATGCTGAAAGGTATATCCAGGTTCTAGAGCAACATATGCTCCCATCCAGACGACGGCTCTTTCAGGGAAGACCTTGCATTTTCCAACATGACAATGCCAAACCACATACTGCATCAATTACAGCATCATGGCTGCGTAGAAGAAGGGTCCGGGTACTGAACTGGCCAGCCTGCAGTCCAGATCTTTCACCCATAGAAAACATTTGGCGCATCATAAAACGGAAGATACGACAAAAAAGACCTAAGACAGTTGAGCAACTAGAATCCTACATTAGACAAGAATGGATTAACATTCCTATCCCTAAACTTGAACAACTTGTCTCCTCAGTCCCCAGACGTTTACAGACTGTTGTAAAGAGAAAAGGGGATGTCTCACAGTGGTAAACATGGCCTTGTCCCAACTTTTTTGAGATGTGTTGTTGTCATGAAATTTAAAATCACCTAATTTTTCTCTTTAAATGATACATTTTCTCAGTTTAAACATTTGATATGTCATCTATGTTCTATTCTGAATAAAATATGGAATTTTGAAACTTCCACATCATTGCATTCCGTTTTTATTTATAATTTGTACTTTGTCCCAACTTTTTTGGAATCGGAGTTGTACTATTTGCACCTATGATTCATCTTTCCTCTGCAGAAGCTGTTACAAGGACTTGAACTGCAACAATAGACTTTGTCTCAAAGTAGCTTTACAGAAATCCAGATGTAGATTTACATCTCTAATCCAGACATGTTAGTGGCAAGGAAAAACTCCATGAAATGACACATGGAAGAGAACCTGAGAGGAAAACGTGAACCCATGCCCTTCTGAGTGACAGCAAATAGTGGGAATAAAACAGATTAAAACAGTTTGTTGAACGTATATTGTGAATAAGAGTCCTGGGATGAGAACAGGACAGTCCTTATGATCACACCAGCAGTTCTTAGGTACATATCTTCAGTATCCAGGTGGTATCCTGGGTATAAACTGTTCTTGAGAAATGCAAATCTACACTATGTGGATAAAAGTACGGTTTCTGGACACCTGGACAACACAGACCTATGTACCTGTGAGTTCCTCCATTTACTTCATTGAAGTGGATGAAGCAAGCTTGCTTTATCACTGACTAGCTTGGTGAACTCCAATTTAGATTGTGTTAACATCTTTGCTTCATCGATAGTAAGGTTCAAGGACGCGTTATCCTAATGGGCTTCATGGGCAGCTGCCAGGGCCTCGGCCACTAGGGGACCTCGGAGGTAGCGAGATCGGAAAATATGAAACAATATTTTTAGAAGTTTTGATCATATTGATAACATTTTTGATGCATTTCGCCACCTGTAAGGAAGCCCACCTTGTCCCGTCGCATAAATCACCCGTCATTGTCAATACGATCACTGTCCACCATGTCTTCACACGCTACGCCAGCTTGAGTTCAATGATTTAATTAATGACTTCGCTTTCCAGAAAAGTAGGAAAGTGCCCTTGTAAGTTGACCCATGGCTGTCAAACTGAATGCGCAAAGCTGTGTGCCACTGCTGTTTGGGACATTACGTGTGTGAAAGGATGAAATGTTTCACATAGCCTAACATTTTGAGATTTATTTCTGAGAAGCAAGATATTTTTCTCTCTTTGTTATCGCTCTTTGTTTTCACAAGTTAAAAGTCGCCTGGATTCCAAAATGAAAACGAACGGTTATATACCAAATGAATGTTCTTGTTCTGAATACTAAAGAAACTGTTGTAGGCCTAGGTTATGTTCTTGACATGTTGTTCATTGACTCACTCATTCAAAGGCTTCTTGAGGCTAAACTTTAGTTAACCAGACTTGTTAACCGTAATGTAGAGCTCTGCACTCCCGCAGGAGTCCCGCGGGACCCGCCGCAAAGCAGTGCGGCGCGGGACAAATTTTGAAAGCTCATTGCGGGCGCGGGCGGGAGTGCACAATGTGGGCGCGGGCGGGAAAGGTGATAAGCTGCAGTCCCGCTAACTAAAAACGTGTTTAAAATAAAATTTATAGGAGATCACGTGACGCGCTGATGGAGCTGCACGCGTGTTGAGGGAGCTCCTGACATCAGGCCCTATTTTCAGTATTTATCCGGCTTATATCTGAATACACCACTTAATTTTCGTCTGTTAACATTTCTAAATGTCCGTGGCGCGCAAGCAGTTGACTTTAACTCCGTCTTCCACCTCTCAAAAGAGGAAAGCAAAGCCAGCGGACGGTCGGGCTAAGCCAGCAAGTGCTAGCATGGAGGACGCTATGGAAAGACTGGAGTGTATTCTGAAATCCGAAATGGCTACGATGAGAAGTGAGCTATCGACACATATGGCGACTATGTGCTCGAAAATCGACGCGCTGTCTGGTGAGCAAAGAGACCAGAAAAAAATTCTGCACAGTCATGATAAGCGTCTAGATACTATTGAGCGACAACTTGTTGAGCTGCAAGACCGTAGCCGATGCAACAATCTCCGTTTAATTGGTCTACCCGAAGGCTTGGAAAAAGACGATCCAGTGGGCTTTCTCAAGCGGTCGTTGCCAGTCTGGTTTCCTTCTTTGAAGGACAAAAACATTGAAATCGAAAGAGCCCATCGCATTTATTCAAATCCTCCTAAACGCAACTCTAAAACACCGCAGATTAAGAGGCCTGAGAGACCCCGAGTGTTCATCTTCAAACTTCTCCGCTACACTGATCGAGACATGATTCTCCGAGCAGCTAGGGACCAAGGGACCATTCAGATGGACGATGGTGAGACGACCCTCAGTATTTTCCCTGACTACTCGCCCGCTACTGCGAAGAAACGGTCGGCATTCACCACAGTGAAGAGGGAGCTTAAGAGAAAGGGGTGCCAAATTTTCCTCCAGTATCCGGCAACTCTCAAGGTGACTTTGAAAGGAGGGGAAACGAAATTTTTCCAAACGCCAGAGGAGGCCAGTGCTTTTTGCGACTCACTGACAGAATTCCAGCCCATTGTTGAGAGCGACACGGAATGATGCGAGTTTGTTTTATATGGGACACTGTAAGTTTCGTGCACGCATTTTTGTGTATATCTACATACTACCCTGGCTTACAGTCAAAATGATTGACTCGTTGGTTATGGCGATGTTGTAGGATGTAACACACCAACAGAGCTTAATTATATTTGGGACAGTGTCTTTTCTTATCACTTCCTCCAGTAAAATAGGAGAATAGGTGAATTTTGTTTACATTCTTATGAACCCTCATTTAATTCCACTATGCACAATATATGCTTAAGACTTTGCTATTAAGCTATTTAGTTTTTGGTTTTCATTATAAGGGCTTGTGTCGGCACCTAGTGTGCGATCCATTACTGATGTCACGGATTTATGTAAGGGAACATGGCAGACGTGGGCTTGTTCTATACCCAGTCTGTGTTGGGTTGAGGGACCCTGTTAGATATGGGGTTATGTTCTTTGACCCAGGGGTGGGAGGGGGGTGGGATAGTGGTGAGCATCATGAAGGAAATTTACATTGTTTGTCTTTACTTTTTGCTTCATTGCAAGTATTTGACAGTTATGACTAACCTAAATATTTTGAGTTGGAATGTGAATGGTTTGAATGGACCTCATAAACGTGCATGTTGTCTAGAACTGTTAAAAAGGAGAAAGATAGATTTAGCTTTGATTCAGGAAACCCATCTCAGAAAAGATGATGTTCATAGATGTAACAATAAATTTTACAAAGTAATTTCTGCTTCTAGTGCCACTGATAAAACTAAAGGTGTTATGATACTACTACGAAGGAATTTGGGTATAGATATTATTGAGCATGACAATGATACTGATGGCAGAGTGACTCATGTTAAGGCTTTGGTGGGAAACAGGAAGTTGGCCTTTCTATCTGTTTATGCTCCTTCCACATATGATCCTGCATTCTTCTCAAAGCTCACAAACTATCTTCTCAATATGGCGGGCTATGAGATTGTGATGGGGGCAGATATGAATGCGGTCATGTCTCATGGTGAGGACAGGTCAGGAGAAAGTGAAACTCATTTACAAGCAGCATGCACTGATAAACTCAGAAGCTGTATTTCTGCACTGTCTCTGGTAGATTCATGGCGTTTTCTTAATGCCACTGCCAAGGCATATACATTCTATTCTTCAAGGCACAAATCGTATTCCAGGATCGACTTCATATTTGTGTCCTGTTCTCTTTCCTCATCCTGTCTTTGCTCAGATATTTGCCCCATGTCTCTATCTGACCATGATAGCAATGTCATCAACCTCAAATTAGTTAATCAACCTCCACGTGCTTCACGATGGCGGTTTAATTCGACGCTACTTCGTGATGAAAACTTTTGTAAGTCTTTTAAAAATGGGCTATTGGAGTTTATTAGCATTAATCAAGGGACAGTGGCGGATCCCCGCATACTCTGGGATGCAGTCAAGGGCTTCATCCGTAGTTTCTCTATTTCCTTTGCGTCACATCTTAAAAAATCCAGAATGAAGAGAATAGCTGATCTAGAGTCTCAGCTAATAATACTAGAGGCAGCAAATCAGGCTTCATTCTCCAACCAAACAGCCACTAAAATTAAAATATTAAAAACTGAATTAAACCAATTACTTAAAGTGAAAGCAGAGTTTCTTATTCAAAGGACCAGACAAAATTACTACTTTAACGGGAGCAGGCCAAGCCATCTTCTAGCCCTACAATTGCGTAATAATGAGAAGTTTGCAAATATACCTGCAATACGGCTGCCTTCTGGTGAGCTTACTACTGACCCACAAAATATCAATGACACTTTCCAATCTTTCTATTCTACTCTATATACTTCTGAATCTACATGTGACAATGCAACTCTGTCTTCTTTTTTTTCTTCCCTTAATTTACCTACTTTATCTACCGAGGAGTCAGAGTCCTTAGGTCAACCAATTACTCTTCAAGAACTGAAAGAATCACTGAAATGTATGAATAAAGGTAAATCGCCAGGACTGGATGGCATTCCAACAGAATTATATTCAACCTTCTGGACAGAGCTTGGTCCTCTATTATTAGATATGATAAATCATTCAATTAAACATGGATCTTTCAGACAGGACATTAACACATCTATTATATCTCTGCTGTTGAAAAAAGATAAGGACCCAACCTCTTGTGTTAATTATCGCCCAATCTCTCTGATTGGAGCAGATATTAAACTCTATGCCAAAGTATTGTCACGACGCTTGGAGTCGGTGATTACCAAGTTGGTTCATGAAGATCAGACTGGTTTTATTAGATCACGTTCAGCATCTGACAACATCCGCCGTCTTTTACACATCATTTATTCTGCTGATCAATCAGTTAGTCCTTGTGCAGTGTTCTCTCTAGATGCAATGAAAGCATTTGATCATTTGGAATTTAATTATTTATGGTCCGTTCTTGAGCATATGGGCTTAGGCCCTGACTTTATTAACATGATCAAAGTACTATATTGTAATCCTAAAGCATCTGTGTTAACTGGACAATTATGCTCACGTTCTTTTTCTTTGGGAAGGGGTACGCGTCAGGGCTGCCCACTTTCACCATTGTTATTTGCTTTGTCATTAGAACCTTTAGCTCAGGCTGTCCGTCAATCAGAGCAAATTCTACCGATTAATGTAAGAAATACATCTCATCATATCTCTTTGTATGCTGATGATATTCTTTTGTTTGTAAATGACCCTGTTTCGTCAGTGCCTCATATTCTGTCATTGTTTAATCATTTCAGTGATCTTTCAGGTTATAAGATAAATTGGGACAAATCTTGTTTTCTTCCCTTAAATTTTGACCCTGTCTCCTTGCTTCTTCCTAGCACCGCACCTACCGTAACATCATTTAAATATTTAGGGATAGACATATACCCCTCATTGCATGATATTGCAAGCAAAAACTTCAAAAAAATTCTTTCTGAAGTCAGTACAGATTTATCAAACTGGTCATGTTTGCCTAAGTCATTATATGCACGAATTTCTGTAGTTAAAATGAACGTTTTGCCACGGGTTAATTTTTATAGTGCAATGATACCCTTACCACCCCCTGCACACTTTTGGGACCACCTCAACTCCATTCTAAGGAAATATATCTGGAATGGGAAACGTGCTAGGATTAGGCTGTCCACTATGCAACGCTCTAGGGAGGATGGAGGTTTATCTTTTCCTGACTTTAAAGTTTATGCCCAAGCATTTGTGTTGCGCCCCATATCAGTCTGGTTTAATTTAAATAAAAATGTGGCATGGAGAGCTATTGAAGAGTCAATGGTTACCCCCTATAATTTAAGAGATTTGGTTTTTTGCAATGTTCCTACTAGGCAATGCGCCCTTCGTTTTGGTCCAATCATAACCCATTTGTTATCCACTTGGAAGGCTGTAGAAAGACAAACAGGATCTATATCAAAATGGCATCATCACTTTCCACTTTTTAATAATAATGGGTTTCTGTCTGGGAGTACCCCATTTAGATCTCCTCAATGGTCAGAGTGCAACATCACAATTCTTGGAGACCTGTATGATGACAAAGGCTTAAGAACGTTTCAGGATCTGAAGTCGAAATACAATATACCGGCCTCTACTTTCTACTTATACTTACGCATCAGATCAGCTCTTAATGCTCTTGGTGTTCCTCTTGACACAAAATTACCAGTGCATAGTATTCGCAATGTTATATATTTCAATGACTTCATCCCTTCTTCTGCTTCATCTATTTACTCCTTTCTGATGAAGAAGTTATACAAGCCTCTTGGAGTTGTAGCAGTTTGGTCAAAAGATTTAGAATGTGACCTGAAAGATATCTTTTCTGATCAGACATGGGAGACAATCATTATGTCATCTAAGAATCCTAATCATCAAATGATTCATTGGAAACTAGCACACAGAGTATATTTAACACCACTTAAGCGATTTCATATGCGTCTCACTACCTCACCTAATTGTACTTTGTGTTCAGATGGAAAAACTGGAACGTTTTTACATTTTTTTTGGGAATGCTCAGCACTGGTACCTTTCTGGCAATGGCTATCTGTTGATATTTCAACTCTGATAGACACAGATATTATTATAACTCCAAGTCTATTTTTTCTAAATGATTATTCCAACCTCTCACTGACGCTTTTCCAGAGCAGCCTACTTTTGGCTGCTTTTACCGCAGCCAAAAAATTGTTAATCAGCCGATGGAACCCCCCACATGTTATGTGTAGACGTCTATGGGCTCTAAGTTTACTTGATATTATATCTATGGAACTCTCAACAGCCCGTATACATGGTGCCAGATCGCAAACTCTAAAGAGGTGGAACCGTGCTTTTGATGAGGTCAAAACCTTTATTTCTGATACTCATGTTTAAGGTGCTGTGTACAGTTGCTCTGTAACTTTTTTTTTTCCCCTTCTCTTTTTTTTTTTTTAATTTATTTACTTTTTTGCTGGAAAATATGTTTCGTTTCTATACACTTGTATACCAATGTACTTTAAATGTTTATATAACATGTAAGATTACAGATGCTCACCACTGGGTTGGGGTGGGGTGGGGGTGAAGTGTTATACCTCTGTATTTGTGTTGATTATGAATATGTGCATCATTATAAAATAAAAAACAATTGGTCAAAAAAAAAAAAATAAAAAAAAATAAAATAAAATTTATAAATTATTAATTTATGTCTATCGTATACAATTTGTGCTGGATATTTTATTTGGCATTAATAAAAACATTTTAAGATGCCTATGATCCAATCTCGTGTACGTTTCCGATTCCTTTCCGCTCTTCCGTGTTTGAGATCTCCGATCATGGCAGAAGAGCAGAGCTCCTCTAGTGAAGCTCACAGTGCTTCAGAAGTAAGTGCTGCTTTAAAAAGAGGTACATTTACCGTTAAAAAGTCAAGAGTATTAGTCCTAAGTTTTAAAAAGTATTAAAAAAAAGTATTAAAAAGTATTAACTAGTATTAAAAAGGACTGTGTATCGCACAGATTGTTCAATTTAAAGCGAGAAATAGACAGTGTATAATCTGAGGAGCTGGTTGTGGTTGCGCAGCACTTCATATGAGAGGAGAATGAAATCGCGGTTGGAATCATAACGCCACAGACTCGGAAGTGGGAGTGCGAGTGCGCAAAGCGAGAGCTGTCAATCAAAGCGAGAGCTGTCAATCATGAGTGCATGCAGCGCTCAACTTGGAATGTGTCAGCAGAATGTCAGAGTCTAAGCAATAAACTTACAATAAATGAAGGATCGGTCAGTGGAGAGCTCAGCTAAGCTCAGCATGTTTAATTCCCCAAGTAAATGACAAGAACTTTCATGAGAAATAACGCGAACATCTACATCATGCGGGATTTGCGGGCGGGAGCGGGACAAAATATGGCAGGCGCGGGCGGGAGCGGGACTGAAAATCATAATTCTTTGCGGGAGTGGGACTGCACAATGCAGGCGCGGGCAGGAGCGGGACTGAAAATCATAATTCTTTGCGGGAGTGGGACTGCACAATGCAGGAGCGGGCGGGAGCGGGACTGAAAATTCTGTCCCGCGCAGACCTCTACCGTGATGTCTGATGGATTTTTTCACCATGCAGTTGCCTATTTCACCATTGCTTTTTCTCGATTAAATAGGTGTTGATGGATATAAAGTTTTATCGTTCAACAGTATTTCTAATTGTGCCACTGTCATTATTTAAGTTTCTGTGTCTCGTTAGACAGGCACGTCTGAGGGGGTGAATTTGCTGAGCGCAGTTGACAACAGGCGGGGGTGGGGCCTCGGGGGTGTGTCTGCCCAGGGCCTCGGCAAGGGTTAACGCGGCCCTGGTAAGGTTGAGAATTCTTGCATATTTTATCCACGGATCACAGTAGTATTTTCAAGTTGGCTTAAAAAATAACTTCTTCGTGTAGGTGGTATTTTCTTCCCTACGTACATGACCGATATATTTGAGATGTGGTTCTTCCCCAAATTGTTGCCACAAACTTGGAAGCACACAATTGTCCAGAATGTCTTTGTATGCTGTAGCTTTAAGTTTTCTCTTCACTGGAACTAAGGGGCCAAGTGCAAACCTGTTCCAGCGTGACAATGCCCCCGTGCACAAAGAGAGCTCCATGAAGACATAATTTGCCAAAGTCTGTGTGGAAGAGTCCAAATTGCCTGACTGCACCCCAGACCTCCTTTAGGGGGTGGGGGTTTCATAGGAATATCCATGGTTTTGGAATGGGATGTTCAGCATAACCATCTGGTCATGATGGTCAAGTGTCCACATATTTTTTGGCCATGTAGTGTATCTCAGGCTGTTGTAATCCACCTAAACTTGCCTACCCTCATATCAAGACACCAACAGGCTCACCAACAGGCTCATGCTGTATATTTATTACTATGAGGAAGTTATGGCCTAAAGGTTAGAGAAGCAGCTTTGGGACCAAAAGGTTGCTGGTTTGATTCCCTGGACCAGCAGGAATGACTGAAGTGCGCTTGAGAAAAGCACCTAACTCCCAGCTGCTCCCTGGGCTGCTCTGGGTGTGTTGTACGCCACTCTGGATAAGAGCGTCTGCCAAGTGCCTGTAATGTAATGTAATATTTAGTACTGGCACCCAGAAGAGGATGGGTCCCTTCCTCACAAGATTCTTCTTTATATCATCTCAGGGAGTTTTTCTTCATTAATGATCTAGATCGAGGCCATGTACTTCTGTAAAGAGCTGCTTTGTGGCAATATCTATCACTAAAAACTGTATACGTATTTAATGTTTCCTGTTTGGTGTTTAGTTAAAGCGTAAAATGTAAGCAGTTGTAAACTTGGCGTCACGATTCAGGCGTTTAGAACTTGCAATTTTGTCAAATTCTAGTCCCTACGTGTTTCTTCTGAGCTGGAACAGAGCTAAGTGGGATGGCTGAAACTCCTCCATGACTTAATTAGTGACAAATGTTGCACATTGTGTCTTATAAAAGCCTTTAAACTTACAGGCGCCAGATTTAACGTTTGAGAGATGAGGGAGTCTGGAGATTTGTTCACACGGCCGCTGGTGACTTTGGCCCAGGAGAACTGAAATCCTGTGATGGGTGTCTGGCCGGGTGTGGTCTCAGACACCTGCCAACTGAACAGACCTTCCAGGGAGCCGTTCACAGTCTGAAACTCTGCTAACAACTTCTCGGGGCGCTGCAGTGCTTTCTTTGCCTGCAGATGGCGCTCTAGGACAAACACAAGCATCATTAGAGATGTGCAACAGACCTGCATTTCAATCAGTTGATCACAAATAGCTATCCAAAGCATAGTTATTAACAGGACTCGGAACAGTTTCTATGCCAGTGCCATAAGGGCATTAAATAAAGCAAACCTGTACATTCAATAATACAATATGGGATCGTGCAATGCCCTCCACACCACAGGATGTGAATGTTTGCGAGTGATGACTGCTGTTTTAAATAACTTTTTAAATTATTTATTTATATATTTATCTTGTATTATTTTTCATAGGTTTTTAGATACACTTTTTTTTTGCACCAAGGATTGCATTTAATTTCGTTGTATTTACTTACAATAAAGATATTCTATTCTATTTTTCTCCAGTATCAGCCATGTAACCGTGTTACTTTTTTGACAACCTGCTTAATTAAACCTTTCAATGGAAGTCTAAGGGCAATTATTATGTTAGATAATAAATGTATGTGGGAAACAGTAGTTTGTAGAAAGATTTCATGAATGCTTCAAATATTTTTGTAAATTAAGCTCGAAGCATGTACAAGTCTTCCTTTTCAGAGACGGGACTACTTTTTCAGAGGGGGGAAAAATTTGTGGTTGTAGTTTACTAGTGTGTGGGTTTGATGGTGAATGGAGACCAAAATCCTTTAGAAAAGCATGAAGCAACCAAAATAACTTTTTACTGCATTGTTGGAAAGTTGAATAAAAAGCACAAGTCCAGCTTTGGTTAGTCTTTCGCTCATGTCTCATCCTGAGATCTTTATTGTGTTTGAGTTTTAAATTTGTGTTTAACCCTTAGAGGTCTCTGTATTTGCCACTTTCTGCTACCAAGGTTTAATAGTCAATAAAAAAAAAATATGACATTATAAAATATGTGGTGCTTTATATCTTTTCTTTTTCTAGCACAGATAGGACTAGGTGAATATTGTAGCTTTAAGTGTGTCAGGTAATTGTAAAACTAATCCATTAAAATGCAAATGAAAAAAGGAGAAATTCTACGACTAACTTCAGTCCTAAAAAAAAAAACCTGCTGAGTGCTTCATACTTCATACAAAATACAAAAAAACCCCACCATCTTTTCCAATGCTAAACTGCGAAGCTACACATGGATTTGCATTCAGTTCTCTGTGACAAAAATGCAATTTTATGCAAGTAGCTATTGACACCAAATTAGTTGTAACTTATTGAGCAATAAAAACTACCGTTCAAAAGTTTGGGGTCACCCAGACAATTTTGTGTTTCCATGAAAAGTCACACTTTTATTTACCACCATAAGTTGTAAAATGAATAGGAAATATAGTCAAGACATTTTTCTGGCCATTTTGAGCATTTAATCGACCCCACAAATGTGATGCTCCAGAAACTCAATCTGCTCAAAGGAAGGTCAGTTTTATAGCTTCTCTAAAGAGCTCAACTGTTTTCAGCTGTGCTAACATGATTGTACAAGGGTTTTCTAATCATCCATTAGCCTTCTGAGGCAATGAGCAAACACATTGTACCATTAGAACACTGGAGTGAGAGTTGCTGGAAATGGGCCTCTATAGATAGTTTTCACATGACGTCACAGAGTCGGGGATTCCCTGGTGGCGGCCATCTTGGAGGGCAAGCTTACCGTACGGGTCACTGAGCACACATTGTAGCGTGCGAGTTACATTCATTTATATATTATTTACATTTATAGTTACATTACTACTATTTAAAGCTAGCAATGGTGCACACCTGTTGTATTCACGGCTGTCGTAATAGGTCAGATGATGACGTCAAGCGGGGCTTTTATGGAATTCCCACAGTACGGGAGCACGAGGCGCAAGCAAACAAACTCAGCATACAAAGGAGAAATCTATGGCTTGCGAGAATCAACCGCAAGGATTATCAGCCTTCCAAACACAGCAAAGTCTGCTCCGATCATTTTATAAGTGGTAAGTTGTTTAAATAAACAATCAATTGTGTTTAAGTTTGTTTTTGGAAACCAAAACATCATGTGAACAATCTCTGGAGAATGCCTAACTGGAACCGCTGAGTGTACGTTTACATTGTAATGTACACTTAATATCGCTCGTTTGTCACGTTTCTATTTGAAACTTGTCACTTCACTCACGCAAGGGTCATTTTTGAAAAACATTTTAGGTCTATTCTGTATGATTTAATTTGTGTTTGGGATGCAAACAGCGCGCCTTTTGGCGGATGCCACCTGAATCGCGCAGATCCGTTTTTTTTTTTTTTTTAGGGGGGACGTTGGAGTGTCTGATTATAATTTCAGAGTAAATTCTGTATTAAAATTACTAAATAAGCAAATCCGTTACAGTCCATGAAACAGGAAGTATAAAGATGAGAAAAAAACAGCTTAAATCGGGAAGCTGCGCACATTTGTGCAGCCCGAGCGGTGTGCAGGACTGCGCAAATGTGCGCAGCTTCCCGATTTAAACTGTTTTTTTCTCATCCTTATACTTCCTGTTTCATGGTCTGTAACGGATTTGCTTATTTAGTAATTTTAATACAGAATTTACTTTGAAATTATAATCAGACACTCCAACGCCCCCCCCCTAAAAAAAAAAAAATCGGATCTGCGCGATTCAGGCGGCATCCGCCAAAAGGCGTGCTGTGAATATATAAAGTTGTATATATCAGACAGCCTTTAAAGTTTGATGACGTCAGTTTCAGGCTTTGGAGCAGGCTTTGGCAGTTTCAGGCTTTGGCAGCCCTGCATAGTCACTTGAAAATGCATCTTTGTCCACTTCGTAGGGGTCAATTCCCCCAATCAAGGCCAGTTTGGCTGCATACCGTGAGATGTGTATCTATATACTTCTGTTTGCTTGATTTTGTCGACACTGATCTTTATTTTAGAAAACTGACTATATAACTTCATAAATTCGTCCGAGATAACGTAGCCAGTAGTGGCGATGGTCCGTTTTGTTTGCCCTCGAAGATGGCGGCTGGGGGGCATTCCCCGGAATGCCGTGACGTCAGTGAAAACTATCTATACACCTATGTAGGTATTGCACCAAAAACCAGACATTTGCAGCTAGAATAGTCATTTACCACATTAGCAATGTATAGAGTGGATTTCTGATTAGTTTAAAGTGATCTTCATTGAAAAGAACAGTGCTTTTCTTTCAAAAATAAGGACATTTCAAAGTGACCCCAAACTTTTGAACGGTAGTGTATAAATTACTGTAAATTAGTGAGCAGTGAGTAAGTTCATTCGTGCTGCGAGTGACCTCGGCAGGTTATGCATACTGTATTTTCCCCATTTTCTCCCCAGTTTGGTCTTGCCAAATCCCACCCACTAGCTAACTCTCCATGTCAGACAACGGCTGGGGAGGGTGGGGCAAACGTGTGCTTCCTCTGAGACACGTGAAGTCAACATTCGTAACTTTTTAACGTGCTGCTCATGTTGTGTCACAGAGCAGCATAACACACTCTGCCCTCTTCCACATACACTATACTGTCCCTCCCACCTAGCGAGCACAGCCAACGTTGCTCTCTTGGCTCCCTCCCATGAATGGCTGATAGTTATGCATTTTAAATGACTGCGTTTCAATTAAACAAGCTTTCTGTTCTTTGCTTAGTACAGCGGAACATTTTACGTAATGTTCATCCGTGGTCATTGAACATGCGTTGTGCTACGCTACGCCTCACAAGAAATGCTACGGTGCAAAAACCTTGTCTTACCATCGTGGGCACAGGACAGTAGCTTCTTCCCACGGCCTTTCAGCGTCGAGCACTGTGGGGTAGTGACAGAGGTCACGGCCCTGGCCTTCTCTCCATGCTCAGAGAGTGGTGTCACAGTTACTTTGTACTTACAGGCAAAGAGAAGGCCTGTGATGACAAAATGCGTGCCCTAAAGGAAAAGCAGAACATGATGTAACAAATCGTGACACCAGATCTGCCCAGTGATAGCAATACTCTGTGAAGAGAAAATGAAAGATAATAAAAATATCCTTCAGGATATAACCATAAAACAAGGAAATAAACTGATGCAATGTATGATTACCGAGTCACTGAGACTGAATTTTTACCCGGCTCTTCTGATGGGAAATCAGATGCCGATCCCTTTATCTGCACTGTATTTGTGTCGTATAAAAAATGGCTGTGGTTTTCACACATTTTCATTACCTTCGCTACCAGCCCATGATTGATTACGTCTGGAAACACAACACTCTTGGCTGCTATAGCATTAAATGCCATATATCTAGGCTTGAACAAGGGCTTTATGAAAACATAGGAACCCCAGTGAATAAACCACACTGTTATAGGAGCAGATCTTTATAGACAATGTGCAGGTCTTCATAATGACCTCATATCTTTAGTGTTAGCCCCTGAAAGGTAACACAATAGCACTGAGTAATCTTAGTATATTGTGACCGCTATTGACATTCCATTACCGAGCATTCCTTTACACTGTCCAAACATGTACGTCTGATATGCTTTCCAGATCGTTTGTAATAGTAAATCCTTTCCTTCCCTGCTAAAATTAAACACCTTCAAGTTGTCCAAGTAGATCATAATCAGGTTGTAGGTAGGTGTGGTGCATTGTAGCTAAAAGTGGCTGGGCAAGGACCACCTTATCCTGCTGCTGGAAAAGCAGCACATTCCTATGTTTATTAAACAATATACAGTTTCTCCTGCACTCTTGTTGGCTGGTAGGTCCAAATTTGAGCTGACTGCAGGTCATCCAGGGTGTCTCATATCCACCAGCTTATTATATGACCTTGCTGAATTATACATACATGAAAAGTATTTCCAGACTAACGCAATATAACGTGATGACTTTCTAAAGTTATATCTGAGCCAGAAGACCGTGCGAAACAAGATGTTTTTTTTTCTTACAAGAAGCATTTTTAATCACTCCTACACTCCTGTATGTGTTGACAGCCGAGCAGAGAAAATAGTTAACATACCTGTACAGTAGCCGTTCTCTCTCTCTTGGTCACGTTATTAGCACATACCTCTGGAAACCAACTTAAAAGGTATGAAGTGGAACCCCTCTGGTTTTCTACACAGAGAAACAGAAGCACACATAGCGTATTAGATGTGTACTCTGGTTAAATTTTCAAAGGCCGTGTGGCCACAGAGCTGTATGGGCATGTTTTAAGGGACACGACGTCTCCTGTCCTCTTCCTGTTCCGTGTCCAAGCAGCATTACATCTTTCATCAAACTCATCTCCCACAGTGCATCAGGTTGTCAGAGGCCCAGAGAGCCATGTCCCCCCCATCTGCTTTTCATTTCACAGCCATATTGATATTATTAAATCTGTCTTCATATGTCTGTTCACCTCCTTCCAAGAGATAGCGGTAAATCAGCACTCCCTCTTTATGATGCTCTGCGGTTTCGGCAGAACTCCCCCCTCCCCCCTGTCTTTGAAGAGCATCACGTCGCCAAATGAGTAATTCCTGAACATGCTTACTGTGAAAACTCAAAGTAATGTTTTGGAGGAGGTACAGAGAGGACACCCCGATGAGTGTCTGTTTATGTAAGATGGATAAAATTCACCATAAGGCTTGTGTCTTTGTAATGCTCTTCAATAAAACATTAGTCACTATGCTGCTTTTCTTTGGCTCCGACTGATTCAAGGACAAGGGCAGACCATCTGTGAAATTGAAACGGCTGTCCAGCACAGTTACGATCTGCGTAATTGGGGTGAGGACAACGCAGGCAATTTAAAATTCAATTTGATATGGTCGGTGCCTGATGGAAACTCCTCATGAGCTCCTGATTTATGCATTCTCCATCAGCGTGTCCCACATCAAGGGAAATTTTATTGACCTGATGTACAGTGGAATGGCATAACATCCCTCCAGGACCACAGTGCAACATACAAGATGATACATCGACTCGAGTTTAAGACAAGAGCTTTTGTTTTGGCTCCACTTGCCTGGAAGTCGACTCTTCCAAAACACCTTGACCTGCAGCTGGTTGTTGTGGTAGTGGGGAGCCGCGGCCTCAAGCCGGAGGACTCTGGGAGATGAGCGGGAGATGGGCAGCTCGTTGGAAAAGTCCCGTGAAATTGGCGAGGAGCCTACCATGAGAACACAAGATTCACATTCACCAAGTGGAATTCATTTAACACATGACCCTTCTGGGGCCTTTCATGATTGGTTGCCCGATCGCAGATTCTCTGTAGGAGTGCACGATGGAACGTTTTGAAAAATGGAAGCAGATGTAAAGCCTAACAAATATGAAAGCACAAGTCAATAATTATTCCGTGCAGTTGAACAAACAGGGTGTATATGACACATTCATAAAGAGATGCTAATGCGCATTATATGCAGAAGCCATTCAGTTCCATCTCTGTCAGCTGCATAAGCCTCACCTCATTAATTCTTGGTTATTTAATAGCTAGTCGACATTAATCTACTTTATAATCCAAGCAATGTTTTAAAGATATCCTCAGGGACCCAGGAAGGCTGATAGAAACGGAGGAAAAAAAAATTAGTAAATATATAAAAATGTGCACAAGGGAGCAATAATAATCGAGGTGAAAGGAAAATATAAATGCATATTGCAGTTTTGAAAAATGGAATAAATCTTGACATTGTTTAACCTGCCAGGATGCACAAAGCCAAAGCACAGACTGGACTTGCTAAATTTTCATGCTTCTATGCTGCGGGCCTGGAATTAGTTTTGGCAGAATTAATGCATGATTTATAAAGTATAATTAAAAGCAGAAAACAACAACATGAGAAGAGAAACCCCTCTTTGCTATGGAAAGGCCAGGGTTTTTTTTTTTAGCAGTGAGGTTTAGAAGTGATGTTAACTAAAGCCCTGGTGGGGTGTTTTAGTCAGGGTATCTCTGTTAAGATCCCCTTTACTGACCCACAATTCAAGTGAACATAGATTAGAAATGATCCAGAGTGCTGATATACGCCAGGAAACTGCTACTTGTACGACAGGTTAACTCCTTTCATCTGAGGGAAAATGACCTTGTTTTAGGTGCCAAAAAGTAAACCCCTGTAAGGAGACACTGTTCGAACATGAGAAACATTCTCCAATAAAGGTTTCCTGTGTTTTTAATGGCCTTGACATTGCATGATCCTGAATGGCAATGCTGATTAATAGCTATGGGGAGATAAGAACAAAGAGAGCAAATGCTCAGATCTGACAGACATCCTGTTTAATTTATGTCTTTGGCTTCAAGCTTAAGGCATGGGCTAAGACCTGCAAAATAATTCATTAAACTACACGAGCTCTCCAAAGCTCTTGAGCTAAATTATGTTCAAGCAAGCAGAAACAGAAATAAATGGCCCTTGTTCAGATCCAGCCCTCACCGGTGGAAGCAGCAGTTTTGAAGGAGAGCTGTGCACGGACACTCTTCAAGCGCTTCTGTCCCCAGAAAGCAACTGCTTGAATGGTCACCATGTAGTGTGCGTCTGGCTGGAGTCCTCCCAGTTCCATTTCTGTCAGAGTCTATGGAACATGAAAAAACAAAACAAAAAAAAACACAGATCCAGAAAGAACAGTTAAGCAGGACTAACAACAGCAACAACAATTACAACATCAACAGCAAATTTTAATCATAAAACCCCTTTTTTTTACCATCACCCTTCAAAAAGTGCTTTACATATAATACTATTTATTTCTTGCATAATTCCAGGAGTGGGCGGCACGGTGGTGTAGTGGTTAGCGCTGTCACCTCACAGCAAGAAGGTCCGGGTTCAAGCCCCGTGGCCAGCGAGGGCCTTTCTGTGTGGAGTTTGCATGTTGTCCGCGTGGGTTTCCTCCGGGTGCTCCGGTTTCCCCCACAGTCCAAAGACATGCAGGTTAGGTTAACTGGTGACTCTAAATTGACCGTAGGTGTGAATGTGAGTGTGAATGGTTGTCTGTGTCTATGGCCAAGTTTACATTAGACCGTATCAGCGGATCATCAGATTAACGTTTTTAAAAACGATTAGCGTGCACACAGCAACGCCAATACACGATTCGCGTGCACACAGCAATGCCAATACACGGATACGCTAATCGCATGACTAATTCGGCACGCAAGTTGAAATGTGTCAGTGCGGCTCAGCGCTTCCTCCTCAGCGGCTGCGCTCCAAATCACTCCGCCCTGAACAGCGAGTGCCCTCTGGAGGGTGCGCACTCCGGCCCTGCGCAGCTCACACAGCGCGCGAGTGTAGTGCACGAGCAGTGATTCGGGACTGAGCCGCTGTGCGCAAGTCACTTACCACTTGCAAGTGGAAGGATGGCAAGTCTAAAGACCATCATAACTACACAATGGGCAGTATTTGCATCAGTATTTGCAGTATTTTCATACTTTTATACTCTTTAATGAAAGGTGATGCAAGGCGGAAGTCCGCGCCGTTTTTCAGCAGTCGCGTCACATGACCAACGCCAGCGAATCAGGAAGGTGGATGTCACAGTGACGTTGTCCAATGACGACGCCAGCTAGAGCTCAGCACAGCGTATCCGCGTATTCTCAATGTTTACACAGCACCGGATCAGACACGATCTGGATTGAATACGTGGACCCTGGCGGAGTCCCGTTTCCCGGCGTTTCCAGGCGTTTTAATGTAAACGGACAGTGCATCCGCGAAGAGAACGAGACAGATACGGTCTAATGTAAACTTGGCCTATGTGTCAGCCCTGTGATGACCTGGCGACTTGTCCAGGGTGTACCCCGCCTTTCGTCCGTAGTCAGCTGGGATAGGCTCCAGCTTGCCTGCGACCCTGTAGAACAGGATAAAGCGGCTACAGATAATGTGATGTGATGTGTGATGAGATAATTCCAGGAGTAGTAGTAGTGGTGGTGGTAGTAGAAATAGTAACAGTAGCACTAATAGCAATAGTCGCAGTAATGTTGGTGGCTGTGGTATTATTAGCATTATCTTTACATGTATTAAAGGTTAATTGTGTACCAAGGTCACAATATCACAGCCCAGACTCCATTATATTTAACCATACACTGTAAAAAATGTCCGTAGAATTAACAGTGAATTTATGTAAAATCATGACATAAAAAAACTGTAAATACAAAAACAATGAAGCAGTGTGTAATTTACATCAATATACTGTAAAACTCCTAACCGAATACCACTGTTAATTTAACAGTAAGAATATGTTGAATTGATTATATTTTTTTGTAGAATTTACAAATTGTTGTAGTTTAAACACAGACAAACTGTAATACTAAAACAGAATGTGATAGTTAAAATTACATCATTGCCCTGTTAAAAAAATAAAAAAAATGTCAGTAGAGGCTCTCCGGCACATTTCGTAAAACTCTTAATCAAATAAAATATCTGTCTAGTAGATCATTGCTTGTAACCATCATTTTACATTGAATCCCGGTGAAATGTTCATGCAATCATTGTTTATTGTACAATGAATATCCGTAAAATTAACAGTTATGTATTGATTATTGTACACTGAATACCTGTAAAATTTACATTTAGTTATCATTAATTGTTTAATTAGTTATCATTAATTAATTAATTATTAGATTTAATACTTGTCATTTTTAGGGCATACCTAACAACCTGTGTTTTCTTTCTCCCCCCCAAATCTGTCCCTCTGAGTTACATGTTGATCCTGGGATTGAGATGCTGGCCTCTTCTGCCCCTCGGACCTGCTTGATCCATCCTGGTGCCCTGTGTCTGGTCGGAGTTTTATCGCACCGCTCCTGTGAAGGACGGCCCCATGAGGACAGTTGAGGGTTATACCTGTTAAAACTGTCAATATTATAGTCAGGCTGTCTGTTGTTGCCCAAATGAGGATGGGTTCCCTTTTGAGTCTGGTTCCTCTCGAGGTTTCTTCCTCATGTCGTCTGAGGGAGTTTTTCCTTGCCACCGTCGCCACAGGCTTGCTCATTGGGGATAGATTAGGGATAAAATTAGCTCATGTTTTAAGTCGTTCAAATTCTGTAAAGCTGCTTTGCGACAATGTTTATTGTTAAAAGCGCGATACAAATAAACTTGATTTGATTTGATTTGAATTGTACATGGAATCCCAGTGAAATGTACAAGTTATTCTGTAACGTTGTTTACATTTCACTGTATTTTTAACAGGATTATTCTGGCAACCACAGCTGCCAGTATTTTTCCGTAAAAACAATGAATTTTTTCTTTACAGTGTAGGCATACTGTGTTCATTCGCTCTTCTAAGTATATATATTTTACTTTTCTTACTGTGACTGACAGGATATCGAAACAGAAGTCTAAACAGGCCTTCTATCCCTAAAGTTGTACACCAAACAGACTCGCCAGTAGGAGAGCCATTGATTCTCCAGTTGAGGAAACTGAGATCCAGGATTTGTGACATTAATGGTGAATAATGAGCTTTAATATGTCCATGCTTCTCCAGATAGCCAAAACATGTGTTTCACAAGTGTGCAGATAAACGAGCCCAGTGAAACTTGCGTGAAGCCCTCCCATGTCACTACGGAGCCATATGTTATGGCTTTCAGAATCTGAACTCTATTTTAACTCGTGGTCCAATGGGAAATTGAGTTTTTGCTCAGACCAAGCCCGCGCAAGATGAGCTCGGTGTTAGTAGAAATAGCCCTTTTATGCTGGTATGAAGTTAGATTAGGGCGTATTGTCACAGTGATGAAGGGAAGGAATAGGAAATGGACGTTGCATTGGGATTTCAGACTCATTTCTACCTGGTACCATGATTTCTCATTCCATTCAAATGTTATAAATCTTCATCAGGAGTCCAGTTTAAACCCATTCGCTCTGTTTTCAATGCTTCCTTTTACATGCTGTACAAAAAAAAAAAAAAAATCTCAACTAGCCCTTCGGTGAATATTCCACGTAAATGCTTCAGGCTCCAACACAAACATTTTTATAGTGCGGCTCATAACAAGTGGTCTAACATTCTGTAAATCCTGCCTGGTTCTTGGCAGAATTTTTCTCTTACTGATGAGGTCAGGGAAGCTATGCAGCACAGATACAAGAAGGAAGAACACATACTAAAGCGGATGAGTCCTGGATTCCTGGATATAATGAAGGACTAATGTTGGATAGTAGACTTTCACCACTAGTGTCTACCCTGCCTGCCTTGATTCTCAATAATTGGAGTAAAATGTGGCTGGAATCGCCTTGGCTGCTGCTCTTCAATGTGGGAATGAAGTGGGAGCCCTTATAAAAATTCCTAGCAATCTTGTGGTGGAAGACCCATCTCTATCATCTCTATCATGGAAAAAAAAAAAAAACTCGGAATGAGATTTTAAGGGTGTGCGAGTGGTCTTTCGGTCAACCGTTAAATGTCGGTGTAGATTTGGCAGTGTTCAGACAGATTCTGGTCTTGTATCACATTCCACCATCAGCCTGTCTTCTTCTGTTAACCAAACCGTTCAGACAAATGAGCAGGAAAAGAGCTTGATACTTATGTTGGACTAATATCGTCACTGTGTTAAATGGTGCATACTTCTGAGCTCATTTCACGCTCGGATGACAGAGATATAAAGTCGTTCTCGATTTTGTTTTAACTCCACTGTGTTTTTTGGATGAAAATATTTCTCGACTCCAGGCAGGTTTAAAATAATTTATTTATTATTATTATTATTATTTTTTTACATCTTGAGTAAATTTCGCTTAAAAGAAATCACTATTTTTTTGAAACCTGTGTCTCTGAAATAGCTGTTCTTTATAGGCTACTGTTCAGCGCAATGGATGGCTTTCTCAGACCCAGAAGTTATTGCATTGTAAAAACAAATTACCTAATCAAAACCATTTGAGAGTTGCGGCTTCAAGGAGAGTGCTTAGGTTACAGTAAAATACGATGATCACAAGAGCAGATGGCGTCTTTGTACTACAGGCTTTGCGGAGAAATAAATACACTTTCTAACACTTTATTAGGATGCAGGTGGTGCACACGAGTTCAACACCTGCGAGCGAATGCTGGCTAAAACTACGAGCCCAAACAGCTATCTTGAAAGTCTGCAAATAAATTCTTAAGATCCGATTTAGATTTAGGACTTCCTCAGCCTGAAGGGTTCACGGGATAACGGTCCCCTATCTTTGCAGGTGCCAGATGACTTTAAGTAAAGGATACAAACAGATAATTCATAAACCTCAGCAGCTGGGGAAAGCTAAAGAACCTCATAGGACCTCATTGGGCTTTGGCACGACTGCTCGCCCTTGTTTTTCTCCAAAATGCATTCTCTGCTCACAAAAGATATACTCAATGCAAGAAACCTCCTGCCGGCTCGCAGCAAAGGTGAGAGAGAAAAATATGCTCAACGTTCGAAGCCAGTTAGAGTTAGAGCAGCGCTTGGCTCCTGAGGGAGATGAGATATGAGCTGCACTGGGGAAGCCTTACCCCGTCTGCGACCCTGCTGCTCTCCTTTCCACTCGGGCCGCTCCAGGTCACTTTGTAATGGTGGAGCTGCAGGTCTCCCTCTTTGGGGGGCTCCCACCGAAGCAGCACGCTCACCCTACCGTCAGCGCTCACAGTCTGATTTTCGATGCTGATGTTCTGCGGCTTCTCTGGGGGCAACGGGTCTGTAGCGGGAAGAAAGAGAACATGCATTTTAGTTTGCTAAATCTGACCACATTTGTTTGCGCTCTCTTGATGCGTCCTAGAACCATTGGAAATGGGGAAAGTCCGTGCAAGCCAGAGAAGGATGCAAATGAGGAACTCATGGAAACTGCAAAGTCGATGAAGATTGAAGTCAATGAATAAAGCTGTCCGACAGTACTGTGCCGCTGTGTTCACTTTTTCTTCCTTTTTTACGTAGCCAGTGGAAGGAGCGCAGTAGGATATAACACCCAATTAAGTTGGATTTATTCAATGCACCAGCTAATAATTTAAAGAAAGCACACTGGAGTTATTAAGAGAGCAATATAAATTGTTTGTATGCCAGAATCACAATTAAATGTCAATGGAAACAGAACTGGATGTCATTGTCTTCTTGTCATTTTTGTTTCTGTTATTCTGCTTTCATGGTCTTTCATGGTTCTTGGCTGCATATGGAATGTTTTCGCAAGCCTGCGCCACAGCTCAGCAGGCCATATGTGGGAGTGCATGTGTGTCATTATGTGTGCGTATATTCATGGTGGATGACTCTTCAGTGGAACAGATATATGATGAATGGTGACTCAGTCTCTTGCCACTGGGTGGGGTGGATAAGTCTTCCACACAACAACGCAACCAGGGGTGTCGAAGTCATGTTGCCTGAACACATATAGAGATCTGCTCCTCATTTTACAGCAGTTTCACCTCATCACAATATTTTCGAAAGTTGCTAGGCGTACAATGTACACAAACTGCAATACTGTTCCATTGTTATTGGCTCAATCTAAACAAAACATGAAACCAGCGCTAAACATGAGGAACTGTTCAGACAGAAAATCAGCAGAACTTTTCATTATCAACAACACATCAGCAACTTGGGTTTCACCTGGAACACATTTTAGCTTTGAAACCGAGCAATCTGATTTTACTTCCACCAGGTATGAGAGAGCAGTGTTATCTACTGTAAACGCTTAAACGGTTACTGCAGAAGGGCTTTAGGGTGGGCTTCCAAACTCTCAGCATCCATACGAAAACAAAGGCTCCATTTCATGCTGTGAGGCGACCCCCGATCAACACACGTGGCCCTGCTGCCTCCTTTAAGATTGCAAGTGGAAAACTGTCACTTGCATTTTTTCCTCACCGAGTCATATAGCCTCGGAGGAGGGACCTTTCATCTCCAGATATCCTTGAGTAATGGCAGCTACGCACATGACCTACGACCTTCAGCATTCTTCATGCACCCCCGCACCCCTGCCACTCAGATGTCCCATGGCAATTTGATGAAAGTTGCATGTTTTGTGACCCCAAGGAAGAGAAAAAGAGAGCCATATGGCTCTACAAAGTGGTACTAAGTATGTACCTGATTAACGTTGATTTGCAATATTGGCTATAGAGAATAGTTTCTTAGAATTTAACAGAATATGACCAAAGCTGTGCTTCCCACAGAAAATTGCAAATCTTGAATTCGCGACAGACGTCATTTTCAGCAACGAAAAAGGCCAAATTGCATCCACGTATGCATCAATAAAAAAATAAAAAAATAAATAAACTTTCAACACTGTGTATTTTTTTTTAATTCTCTACATTGTTCCAAGTACTGGTAATCTTTAAAAATAAAACAATAATTGATTTGAGTCATTACTGGTGATGGCTTCAGTCTGCATGTAATTATAGCTTGGACTTGGCTTTTCAATAGACTCACTTTTGGAATGTGCCAAATCAAGCACCCCTGTGGTCTGAGACGACATGAAGCACGTCCCTGAGAAACTTGACTGCACCATAAATTGCAATCAAACGAATAAGACAAAACAAAACAAAAAGCAAAAACAGACACAATGAGAGAATCTCATATGAAGCACGCTCTTCTTTTTTGCCTCTGTGTGTTTGTTTGCTGCATCCATGGAAAAGTCTATCTCTCCATACAGTGAAACGTTTAAAACCTGACACAACGTCGGCTCGCCAAACTCTCAGCATGAGAGATGGGGTGTATGTGTTTGGGTGTGTGTGTACGTGGGAGTGTGAGAGAGTTGAGTGGAGCGGGCTGTGATGATGTACAGGCTGTAGACTGCTCTGGTTTCAGGCAGGCCAGTTTTACAAAGACGGCTGACTCTGCAGTGTTGCTGAACTGCTGTGAAGGATTTGCACGTTTGTCTGTAACTCCCCATAACTCCTCTCACTCAGCAGTGTCCCAGCAATCTACACTGAAGCTTTGCCCATGTTACTGAGCATCTGACTAAAAAATGTAATGTGCAGACTTGATCAAAATGTCAGCAGATGCGGTAAATCTTCACCGAAATTTAATTTGTCGAAAAAGTGTAGCGGTTTACCTCGTGTTGAGAAGAAGTGCTTGCTGGGAGTGGTGAAACCGCGCGTGCCCTGGCTGTTCACCGCGCTCACCCGAAACTGGTACCACCTGTGGGGTCGGACGTCCTTCAGCAAGGCCCGCTCTTCCACGGTCTTGCAGAGAGAGGGGGGGGGGGGGGGGGGGGGGGGGGGGGGGGGGGAGGGGTCATGGTAGATTTAATGAAGACAAATCAGACGAAAGGACTCCATCAGTGCTGTAATGACTGGTTGATCGTTTGCAAGAAGATCTTCTTAGACCTGCTGAAAAGCACTATTTAAATGTTCCTATCCATTACCTCGCAGTTCCTATTGGGAGAAAATGGAGATGACAATGGACTATTTGTTTCAAAGGTCTCTTGATCTGATGGTTTGAAATTTAAAGCTTCAATTAGGGGTTGCTGAAATCATGTCCCTGGATGAGC
Source organism: Neoarius graeffei (assembly GCF_027579695.1). Taxonomy (NCBI): domain Eukaryota; kingdom Metazoa; phylum Chordata; class Actinopteri; order Siluriformes; family Ariidae; genus Neoarius; species Neoarius graeffei. The sequence goes on along the minus strand of NC_083583.1, from coordinate 47,852,518 downwards.
TCAGAGCCTCTCAGAGAGTATCTGCTAAAGAAAACAATCTGTACGTAATTGGATAGTGACACAATCCTTTGTCTTCTGGCTCGGTATTCTTGTATGTTGGCTTTGGATTCCATAAGACATCAACAACTATTACAGTAAAGTGCAAAATATCAGCCTTAATTTAAAAGCATGTCCATGTTGAGTGAAACGGTGAGAGGTTTTGGGGGTTTTTTTTGTATAAAGTATATTATAGAGGTGCAGTTTGCAATCAGGCTGTTCACTTACATTGTCATATCATTATTTCATGCACAAAAGAATTAACTCACAGTCTGGAGTTCAGTCTAGACATGAGAACCAGGGAAGTTTTAGGAAGGGAAGAGAACCAGAAAGCCGACAATCGTGAATCAGAAAAAGCAGATTAATTAAATCAGAGACAATTGGAAAAAGCAAGAACAAAACCAAAATGAAAAACCGCACAACTAAAGGTCAAGAACCCTTTCCAATGTGGTCTATCAAAAAAAAAAAAAACAGCATGAGCTTGGAAGGTTAATAGGAAAGATGCAAAAAAAACAAAACAAAACAAAACAAAAAACACCCACACATGGTAAATCTCACTGGAGGCTGCTGATGCAGTTGGGTGGCCAACAATCAACTGCACACCAAATATAACTATTTTATTTCAAACACCTGGGAATGTAGAGCAAGAGAATTTCTTGCTACACATAAAGATAGAAATATATATAAAGAGTACACGCTCTTACAGAACACCTATACACCTGCACATTCATGCAATTATCCAATCGGCCAATCATGTGGCAGCAGTCCAGTGCATTAACTCATGTAGCTACATGTTAAGAGATTCAGTTAACGTTCACACCGAACATCAGAATGAGGGGAAAATGTGACTCTCGGTGACTTTGACCATGGCATGGCAGTTGGTGACAGATGGGCTGGTTTGAGTGTTATAGAAACTGCTGATCTGAGATTTCCACACATAACGTTCTCTAGCGTTTACAAAGAATGTTGTGAAAACTAAAAATGTATCCAATTACAATTCCAGTCAGCGGAAATGCTTTGTTGATAAGAGAAGTCAGAGTAGAAAGGCCAGACTGGACCAAGCTGACAGGAAGCCTATGGTAACTCAAATAACTTCTCTTTACACCAATGGTGAGTAGAAAAGCATCTCAGAACACAAAACACGTCTAACTAGGGCTGTGCGATATGGGAAAAAATGAATATCCCGATACATTTTCTCCATTTCACGATATATATTTCGATATATTTAAATCTTCTCTAAAGGACCCCATGAAATCTAACTTTTACTCTTTACTGTTTTCACTACAATCCCTGCAGATTAAATAACATTCTTGGTTAACTTTACAGGTGGTTTTCAACAACACATTTTAAATTTTCATGTTAGTGATTAATCACAATTGAATTGAAATAAGACTATTTTTATTCAACAGAGATGTGGCACAAACTGCAAAAACAATCTTGAAAATTGCAACAAAGGGGCAATACAATACAGAGCTGCTCAGAGTTCAAACCAATAAAGTGCAAGCTCAACACTGAGAAAGACATTTAGCCTAAATAAGAAAAGTGCTCATTGATTAAATTATTTTAAAAAATAGATCTCCAAGCTATTAACCTGACTACTGAGAACCACTGGAACATTCACAATAGAGAGAGAGATTGAGGGAGAGAAGAGAGAGATCTGCAAAACATCATTTTTCTCTTTGCACACTTTTGAACTGAATGTTTTCTGGCTCTGCCTCTCAGATGTGTATAACTCCGGTATCGCCTTCTCTGTAAAATGCCTGCGACCAGGCAACTCATGTTTGGGATCGAGTGTGTTTAGTAATTTTTGAAACCCTGGTTTTTCCACTATACTAATTGGAATCATGTCTTCGGCAATGACGTTAGTGATTGCATCCGTTATAGCTCTCCATCTCTGACTCGTTTTCTCATATGGGGTAGCTTTGGAGAACGAGGCCGCTATGGTCATTTGTTTAGCTTGTGTGTGTGTGTGTGGGGGGGGGTTAGCTCGTGGGCAAGTAGTTCGGAGTTTAAGAGACTCTGCATACTGTACCGGGTGAGTTTTCAGGTGATGGAACATATTTGTAGTGCTGCTGCCTTTCGTGATGACAGGGGTTTTTTTTTTGCACACTTTACAAATTGGCATTTCCTGCTCCACGTCCTCCTCACGATATCCAAAAAATGCCGGATGACTGACCCCTTACTAGTTCTTTTAGGAGCCAATTCGTCCGCTTCCATTTTTAATTTGTCGCTGAAATTGACAGAGCTTACACGGTAGCCTACGCAACACCAGCAATTGCACGAACTGAGTCAGCGCTGTAAACCGGAACTAGGAAATCTTCCCGCCGGCAGTGTTGCCAGGTACTGCTGACGTTTTCCAGCCCAAAATATGTTCAAAACCCGCCAAAACGCACTTAAAACCGCCCAATCTGGCAGCACAACCGAAACTAGGAAATCTTCCCGCAAGTTCCTTTCAGCACCGAGATGTCGCCCAGGATTGGTTGGCGAGTGCGTGACGTTATTGTTTTCTTTACCCTTAGGCAGCCTCTCACATTACTGCCTGAGGGACAGGGAGAAAACCACTGGAAAAGGTTTTAAACAAACACGAAACAAATGCAAGTTGGAAGATGACCATAAAATACTCGATAGTTACGATATAATAATTTTATGTATCTCACACAGAATTTTCGGCGATATATTGAGTATATTCGATATATCGCACAGCCCTACATCTAACCTTGAGGTGGATGGGTTACAGCAGCAGAAGGTCATCTCAGGTTCCACTCCTGTCAGCCAAGAATGGGAATCTGAGACTACAGTGGGCACAAGCTCACTGAACTTGGACAAGTGATTGTCTAGGAACAATTGTCCAGTGAAAAATTGAACAGCCTGCCTAAATGCCAACAAACATTTGCTCACTTCAATACATGTGGCCAACACATGAGTTCTAGAACTTCTTTTCAGATTCAAATAAAAGCTGACAATCAAGAAAGATGATCTGTGTAAAGGATGGTTTCAAGCAGAGTAAAGCTTTCAATGATGTACTTTGGATAACAATTGCCTTTTGGCATTTTGGAGGTTTTACAGAACTAAATGTTTTACATTATAGGTCATAGAGTTCATACTAATGGACCACTTAGGGATGTAATCCGTCCAAGTATTTCCATTATCATAGCTGTAAGCTCTGAAATGTCTATACAAATTAACAGAGTATTTGAATTTGTCTCTCAGGATCCAAAAACCAGAGTACTGTCACTCACACAAAGAAAATAAACGTCATTCTGATCCAGGCACAGATGACGATAGTGTGAAGTTCGTTTGTGGAAAACTTGGCTCGGAGTAGTGAGTGTTGCTGTTCTCTTACCATCAGAACAGTGTGCCAGGGTGAGGCGTCGTCTTCACTGGGATGAATGCCATGGTTCCATCTCCTCTGCAGTATATACAGCACTGGTTCAATAGACACGTTGAACTTCGACATCCATGTCACCTCCAGCTGTCCATGCTGGTCTTCTAAAAAGGCCATGTCTTTCCTTGGCTTCAGGGGGACGCCTATGACACAAGCATGACACATGCTGGGAAGCACCTACTTAATGTCCTACTTGTTCTGCATGTTAAAAATGGTTGGAAAGAGAATGTGATAGTAAATCAGAATCAATGATGTGATGTTACAGTGCAACATAAAAATGGATCATTGATGTTCAGAGTATTAGAGCATACAGAGCATACGGATCTAGCATTCTCCAGTGAACATCAAGAAACCAAAACGCTGGTTTGGTGTGCTGTAGGTATTTGTTATTATTGGGACATCTTAGGAATATTCGCTCAGTTTTGTCAGGGTTTTTTTGGGGAATTCTTAAACAGCAGAATATTCTTCCTTGTTGGAGCCTGTTACGTTAACTTTTTACACCATTAACGTTTGCGGATTACAATTTATCATAATTGATAAACAGAAACGTGGAGATTTGGCTGGACTTAAGCCCGTTTATACAACCCCGATTCCAAAAAAGTTGGGACAAAGTACAAATTGTAAATAAAAACAGAATGCAATAATTTACAAATCTCAAAAACTGATATTGTATTCACAATAGAACATAGACAACATATCAAATGTCGAAAGTGAGACATTTTGAAATTTCATACCAAATATTGGCTCATTTGAAATTTCATGACAGCAACACATCTCAAAAAAGTTGGGACAGGGGCAATAAGAGGCTGGAAAAGTTAAAGGTACAAAAAAGGAACAGCTGGAGGACCAAATTGCAACTCATTAGGTCAATTGGCAATAGGTCATTAACATGACTGGGTATAAAAAGAGCATCTTGGAGTGGCAGCGGCTCTCAGAAGTAAAGATGGGAAGAGGATCACCAATCCCCCTGATTCTGCACCGACAAATAGTGGAGCAATATCAGAAAGGAGTTCGACAGTGTAAAATTGCAAAGAGTTTGAACATATCATCATCTACAGTGCATAATATCATCAAAAGATTCAGAGAACCTGGAAGAATCTCTGTGCGTAAGGGTCAAGGCCGGAAAACCATACTGGGTGCCCGTGATCTTCGGGCCCTTAGACGGCACTGCGTCACACACAGGCATGCTTCTGTATTGGAAATCACAAAATGGGCTCAGGAATATTTCCAGAGAACATTATCTGTGAACACAATTCACCGTGCCATCCGCCGTTGCTAGCTAAAACTCTATAGTTCAAAGAAGAAGCCGTATCTAAACATGATCCAGAAGCGCAGACGTCTTCTCTGGGTCAAGGCTCATTTAAAATGGACTGTGGCAAAGTGGAAAACTGTTCTGTGGTCAGACGAATCAAAATTTGAAGTTCTTTATGGAAATCAGGGACGCCGTGTCATTTGGACTAAAGAGGAGAAGGACGACCCAAGTTGTTATCAGCGCTCAGTTCAGAAGCCTGCATCTCTGATGGTATGGGGTTGCATTAGTGCGTGTGGCATGGGCAGCTTACACATCTGGAAAGACACCTTCAATGCTGAAAGGTATATCCAGGTTCTAGAGCAACATATGCTCCCATCCAGACGACGTCTCTTTCAGGGAAGACCTTGCATTTTCCAACATGACAATGCCAAACCACATACTGCATCAATTACAGCATCATGGCTGCGTAGAAGAAGGGTCCGGGTACTGAACTGGCCAGCCTGCAGTCCAGATCTTTCACCCATAGAAAACATTTGGCGCATCATAAAACGGAAGATACGACAAAAAAGACCTAAGACAGTTGAGCAGCTAGAATCCTACATTAGACAAGAATGGGTTAACATTCCTATCCCTAAACTTGAGCAACTTGTCTCCTCAGTCCCCAGACGTTTACAGACTGTTGTAAAGAGAAAAGGGGATGTCTCACAGTGGTAAACATGGCCTTGTCCCAACTTTTTTGAGATGTGCTGTTGTCATGAAATTTAAAATCACCTAATTTTTCTCTTTAAATGATACATTTTCTCAGTTTAAACATTTGATATGCCATCTATGTTCTATTCTGAATAAAATATGGAATTTTGAAACTTCCACATCATTGCATTCCGTTTTTATTTACAATTTGTACTTTGTCCCAACTTTTTTGGAATCGGGGTTGTACATAATGCTACACTTTGAGACAGCATATCATACCTTTATAAAGGTTGGTTGGTGCTTGGCAGGTGTGACCACAGCCGTTTGAACAGCACTTTTTAGAGCCAGAGCACTCGCGGTCACCACTGCAGCTCTCCACACAGGCGGCTGCAAAGCCTGACGCCCTTTGAGGAGAAGGACAATCGCCCTGCTTCTGCACCTGCAGCGACTGCAAGAACTCAGCGCTGGTCACACACTCATGGTGCTTCTTTTTATGAAAATGAGGGACAAAGAGACAGAGAGAGAGAGGGAGATGGAGATAGAGCAGGAGATACAGTGGTTAGCAGCAGACACCCACCCACGTTCCCTGGCCAGAACAGTTCCGTATGAGACAGAGCCATGGCGTGTGCTCGCAACGTCATTCTCCTGCCAGCGCTGGCATCGCACTACTAAGCCCGAAACAGACTTGACGCACACAGAGTACTGTTCTTGAGGACACATCTGGCTGTAGGGTTCCTGACCAAGGCGCTCTGGAAACTGTTCATTTGCAAAACATCTCCAAGAATTACTTAACTCGATGCTTCTCTGGTTTGATGCAAGGCACATGTTTCTTCCACTGGGTGAATCACACAGTTGGGGAAACAACAAAGCATGCAGCTTGCTTCGAATACACAAAGATTGCAAATTACACCAGAGTACTTATTATCCAATGGGTTTAATATACTGTTGTACTGCACTTTTACACTAAGCATCTTTAGAAGAATACTGAAAATCCACGACTCAATCGAAGTAGTTATTATACCGTCTGAGTGCACAATTACATTGTTTTGTCTGTTTCATTTCGTCTCTTCATACCTCATCACTCTACAGAAAAGGATTAAAGAAGCGTAATCAAATCTGAACCTAGGGGCCAGGTGGATAATATAAAAGTGATTCAATTTTCCATTACCCACACACATACACACATATGTGCACATATAGGCTTGTAATGTTTTAAATCACAGATCATCACAGTGTAACTTTATATGGTAGCTCACAATCTTCCTCGTATAGCTGCCTGATATGGGTGAAATTAAATTACAGGAAGGCATTCTACCAACATGCACATATATCACGCCCAGAGGTCTCGGCTCTGTCTGGTAATGCATCATCTCCCAGCAGGTTAATGACTGTTATGTTCCTTATGTACATCTCGTATCTCATTGTGGTTTCGTGTTCATCCTTTGCTGGTTTTAACTGAACTGGTCCACTCAAACACACTGACAATCTGAAACAGACTTTGTGTGGTAAGGCTTACCTCGCAAAACTTGTGTGAAAGAAGTCTTCTGGTTTCCCATAATTCCTTGCATGGCTGTAGGCACTGCAGACAAACAAAGAAAACAGACCTGAGAACGGAATGTAACCAGACATTGAGTAAGAGAGAAAAATAGTAAATAGCGCGGCCACATATGCCTAATGTTACATCATAAAACCAACCTACTTCATAAATACCCAATTAAATTTCGTTTTTAAAAAAAAAAGTATTATCAAACACATCCTAGGAACCTTAAGAACTGTCTTCTTGCCATAGTGTGGAAATTTGACATCGTTATTATTAAATGGCAATTGCTCTTTTCAGAAATCAGGTGACTATGAAAAAGTTTCTTGGAGTATACGCCATGCCTCGCTGTTGGTCAAACATCGGTTATTCACAGGCTGGACTAGGCCTCGCAGAACTGACTCATGTTAAACTGGGAAAACATGAGCAATACACTTTCCACTTTATTTGAAACACCCGTCTACCTCCTCATTCATGCTATTATCCAGTCAGCTAATAAAGTGTCAGGTACAGGTCAAGAGTTTCAGTTTATGTTCACAAGAAAGATCAGAACAAAATAAAAAAATATCATCTCAGTGACCAGCACAATGGGCTGGTTTGAGAATTTCAGAAACAGTCAGTCAATCTCCTGGGATTTTCACACATAACGGTCTCTAATGTTTCCATAGAAAGCTGAAGGAAAAAAAAACCCACCCAACATCTTGTTGAGGAGAGAGGAGAGAGAAGAAGGAGGAGGAGGAGACCAGACCAGTTCTAGGTGACAGTAGGTCTCAAATGACCAGTCTTTACAACAGTGGTGAGCAGAAAAGCATCTCAGAACACACAACATGCCAGTCACTGGGGTGGATGGGCTACAACAGCAGACGACCACATCAGGTTTCACTCCTATCAGCCAAGAACAGGAATCTGAGGCGAGAGAACTTTCACTGACATCACAGATTTGTTTCTCACGCAGTGCCCGCCATATTGCCGGGCAAACAAAGAAACAGCCGTGATAGTTAATAATGAAAATCGAGGTGACTGCAGTCAGTACAATGTATTTGAAATTATTAAAAATCTATTTTATACCAGCAGATAACATTACATCGAAAAGCTGAAACATGCAGGCATCCACAGATCCATATAATTTACCCACAAATGTATTTATTCATTATTTATTCAGTACACTGCTCTCTCTCTCTCTCTCTCTGAGTAAGTATGCGCACGTGTTTTCACCGCTTCAGATGGATTAAATGCAGAGGAGGAATTCTGCTGTGCTTGAGGTCGCATGTGACAAAAATAAAAAACAAAGGCTTCTTCTTCTTAATTTACCCACAAATGTATTTATTCTATTTGAAAAACGTATGGGCAGCACGGTGGTGTAGTGGTTAGCGCTGTCGCCTCACAGCAAGAAGGTCTGGGTTCGAGCCCCGTGGCCGGCGAGGGCCTTTCTGTGCGGAGTTTGCATGTTCTCCCCGTGTCCGTGTGGGTTTCCTCCGGGTGCTCCGGTTTCCCCCACAGTCCAAAGACATGCAGGTTAGGTTAACTGGTGACTCTAAATTGACCGTAGGTGTGAATGGTTGTCTGTGTCTATGAGTCAGCCCTGTGATGACCTGGCGACTTGTCCAGGGTGTACCCCGCCTCTTGCCCGTAGTCAAGTTGGATAGGCTCCAGCTTGCCTGCGACCCTGTAGAACAGGATAAAGCGGCTACAGATAATGAGATGAGATGAAAAGCGTACGGCAAACCAGCTACCTGATTTGGGACACTACGACATCCTGAACTATTTAGTATTTGGGACTTCTAAATACACCGGCGATGCTAAAGTCTTACAAAAGTACACATGCCTACCAATATTTCGAAACAGGTTTCATGCCGGAATGTTATGGGAGATTCCAGATAAAGAAAATATCTTCTTATGACAAAAGTAAGCTCAAACGTGGCATTCTAATAGTAATAAACAAGCCAGGGCCTAGATCTAGCATATTTTATGGTGTTTAGCCGAATTTACATTATCAGTACATAACAAACATGCTGCTAGTTGAGCCAAGCATTAGGTCTAATCAAATATATCACATCCAAAGCCCACATCCAGATATGGGTCTGTCTCAGAAACTGGGTACTGTGGGGGTACCCCACTAAATATACTGTCAATAAACTATACGGTTTTGAATGGTGATGTTGGTTTTAATTTGAAATAAAATGATGAAAAAAATAACACAGATAAAACTAAATCTTTGATGTGAATACTCTATTCAGAATTTGGCAAAAATTCTGCAAATTTGTGGAAAAATGGCGGCTTGATCTGGGACATGATAAATGGTTGACTACATCGCATTCCCTTAAAAAGGTTGTCGTCCACTGAAAAGTCTACAGTTATCACTAATTGTATTTTAAGTTGTAACTTTATACACCTAAGGATTGGTGCGTTCACAGAATAATCATAACCGTAATAAAACATCATGCAAAATATTTGATCACCGTTGTAACTCCATTTTCCGCAGACCCAAAACCAATACGATCGTGTGTTTTGATCTAAACGGAAAGCCTCAGGGTCAAGGTCACTACCTCACCAAAAGTAGTAACTTAAAATCACTATGCCATATAAAAATTTAGTTATAAATCTGTGATTTTGTTTTTAAAACAAAAGCTGAAAGTTAGGTATAGAACATGTTTCTTACAGAATGTTACGATGGTAGCTGGTCTTGTGTGAATTTCTGAGCTATAAAATGAGTTGTGGTTTATTTTTTACTGTAGCGTGTTATCTGTGTGCGGGGAAGGACACACATTAACAATCTGCTTGTGTAGAATGGAATTTTCCACTCCAACAGTTAGAAGTTGATCGTGCTTCCATTTGCGATCTTTCTGTTATGCGGGTGATCTGTTCGGACGTTATCACTGAAAAGGTGAGTTTTGACAGTTTTATTTTGTTTTAGTCTTGCAGTATAAGGCAACAGAATGTTTCTTTCTCATCTTACTTTCATATTTCGTAATGTTTGCGTATTTTTGGCCAATATTTTGCAACCATGGTCAATTTAGATCGAACTTTTGATAGAATCTACAGCCAATCATTTTGCCCCGCCCCCGCCTCACGCTCCGTCCGGTGTGGTAGTGATGTCCCGTTGCTCGCGCGCCACACCAGAGACCCGCGCAACCTTCAGCCGGTACAGTCGCTGTTCTTTTACCACTGCCGTTATTCTCATCTTTCCAGTGTGTTCTTGATTTTTCCATTGTGTCCTATTTCGCCATATCAAATACCCAAAATGTATCATATTATTCATATTTAAGTGAATAATCAATTCAGTCATCATAACTTGGCATTTTTAACCCAAGCAATCAAAAAGAGGAAATGTATTCAATATTTTCACTCATCTGTGAAGGAGGGGCTTTAATTCTTCATGATGTAGTTATTTTATATGTAAATCAATTTTACAAAAGCATTTGAATTGTAATAAAAAAATTTCCACAGTGTAGGCCAGATAAAGCAAGATACTATCTTTATTCTTATTAAACATGACAAAAGAAACATTGAGTGTTAGGTAAATGCAAAAAAAAAGATAGTAAAATTAGAAAATCTATTTTTTGACCATAATGTCCCAAATGAGAGACCAGTTTCTGAGACGGACCCATATACATTTTAACGTTACACAGAGCTTTCACATTAACCTGATTATAAAATGTTCTCCACAGACACAGGAATACTTTATCATCCAGTCCTCCCGTTTAACTGCAGCTTTGCATTTTTCTCATCTTTCTGGGTTCGCTGAGAAGCAGTGAAAGTTAAACCAGGCTTATCTTCACGTCTGTTATTACATCCAAAAGCACTACAGGTTTCTGGCATTGTTCTTTTAGATGTAACTTTGACAAATTTATCAGTAGATGTACTGAATTTGGCTTACAATCACTTGCGTACACTTGTGCCAGTCGCTGGCAAACACAAAGCTTGCCAGGCAACATGGCTGCGTAAACAAAAAAAACCTGCGTAAGCAGTTGCCATGACATTTTGTGAAAGTCCTCTGTAGTGGGCACAGGCTCACCCAAACTGGACCAATGAAGACTGGGCAAAGACCTGATGCTGTTTTTCCAATCTTCAACAGTCTTGTTTTGTTGAATATGTGCAGTGTAGATGTTTCTATTAACATGATCAGTGAGTACGTGTGTGCTAAAGTTAATCTACAGTGTACATGTTTAGAAAAAAAAATTCTAGCACCCTATAGAACTCTCAGGTTTTCCTTCTGGGGAAAAGTTTTTATATGGAGCCCTAGAAGAGTATGAGTTACTTTAGAAAAGAGCCCTCAACATTTAAGGAACCCTTGAGGAACATTTTTTTCCTAAGAGTGTAATCATGATAACAGGCTAGTGAGCTAAGTGCAACTGTTAGTTTGGTGGCCATTCAGTGCAAAATTAATTCTGGCTGTCAGCTAAAGTGAAGCAACCATCACCGAGTAATTAGATTTATGTGTTCATCATACTAGAGTAATGAAACTGGTGAACAGATCACGGATTTATTCCTTAGTTTGTTATAGGAGTGTCAGTTTCTTTAGTTTGTAAACGGTCTTATGTCGGCAATAAGTAGATTTCCTATTTCCTACACAGACTCTAACTAGCTTTAATGCAGGGTTCGGCAATTCTTGTGCTGGACTGCCAGAGTCCTACTAAACCTAGTAATTTATTGACATTTGAATCAGGTGTCTTTCAGCCATGCTATAATGTGTTTTCATTTGATCAAACATAGACGCCATGTTCCCACCTTCCTTTGGGAAAGACTGGTGCTTTTAACAAAATAATTTATTTTGATGAAGTAGCTTCAGACATTGGACTATTCCTTCAACTGGAATTTGAATCCTTCAACTGGATTCATGCACTTCATTGCCAGCAAAACCAGGGAAGTAAAAGCCTGTAAGAACTGTTTTAGATACAAATTCTGAGTTAAGTATTCTTTCTTGTTAGGAAGTAAAATAAATATTTAATAAAAAGGAGTAAATATTCTGTTCAACCTTCCACATTACTAATGCTTAAATAATAGATTATAGTGTCACACTGACAGGAAAGGGTGTGTACAGTAGTGTGTTTAGTCTCAGTCCTCCCGTTCTTTCCTCTTTGCGCTCCACTTACTTCAGTCCCCTCTAATCTATCAAACATGTGCGCTCCCGGCAAGCCTCTGTCTCTGCCTCACCGGGCCAACCCTAGTCATTCATGTTGTCTCCAATATGAGCTGGACAATATTAAGACATCTGTTGTGTGTTATCTGATGGATTATTTCAACATCTGCCACCATCTATTCTCCACTGGAGAAAAGATGGCTTTTGCTTGGCCGAACCCCGCAGAGTGTACTCTGCCTTACGAAAGAGGAAGGGGGGTGGGGTGGGGGGGGGGGTGTTACGGGAAAAGAGACAAAGGTGTCACTTTACTGCAAAAATAATCACAGCAAATGTGTAAATTTGATTTATCAGTCAGTCATGCTGAGGCCTATCAACATGGTCTTGCCACGAGGGTTGCGAAAGTGAGCATGAAGGAATTTCGACAGAGAATATGTTGTTCTGGGTGTTGAGAAATGTAATGGTGAATTATTCATGATGACCAATGCTGATTTTTGGTGAGAACGTTGGAAAAATCTTGAAAGATCTATTTGAAAGGTGAAATAAACCTATTGTAAGTTCTAATACAACTCAGTTTAATAAAAAGAAAGTGGACGTGTGTGTGTGTGAGATTGCACTCTTTTGAGGACCAAATGGTAGTGGTGATGGGGTGGGTTTTTTTTTTACAGAAAACCCAACATCAAGGTTAGGGATATGGTCAAGCATCCATATTTTGAGACAGAAATGCATATATTAGTCAAAACCATTTATAAAATAAAGTAGGTACGTAATATAATAAACAAGACATGTATACATAGTGTAAATGAGCAGCAAAGCCATGGCCCGAGTGACCAGTGCATGCACTGCTTCCATCTAACAACCGCTGACAGCCTTCATGGGTCACCTTCACACCCAGCACTTCAAAACCAAAAGCCCACTACCCCCCCGTCAGCTAAACATACTCTGCACTCCCAAACACACAACACCTGCAAGCCATCAATGTGACAACACTCTCCGGTGAGGGTGTGGAAAGAGGGCTAGCGGTAAACTCAGTGCCAATAAAGACCTATGCATGTGAGCTGGGCTCCATTGCAGGAACGTCGTTCTCCTTCCTGGTGCCCCCGCAGCACAACTCCCATATTCAATCACAACTAAACAGGTATGCAGTGCTTAATCTGAGTCTGACACAGGTTATCAGTGACTAATTTCTCTAATGCGCAGGGCATCAACTTAACAGACGGCATCCGATTGCGTGATGATGGACGGATGACAGGCTACATCTGGAAGTCGAAATGCAGGCAGAAGGAGCTGAGCTTAACCACAGTCTAACATGCTTTAGTCTAAACAAACTCTACCACTAAATACATTTGCGGTTATTTTTTGTGAACAATGCTATGGTATGCTACATGTTTAAACGGAACATAATTGCACTTTGAAACGAAAATGATCATTCAGTAAGGGATGTTAGTAGCATACTGTTTCCATGACATGGCCCAAAGGATTATTCCTGAACAGTGCATTTAACCTTAGTGTTTATATGATGGGATTCCACAGGGACGGAAACTGCTTCCTCTGCTGGTCTTCATCACGCTCGCTTAGACATATTCTGTTTCGGAGCAAAGCTGACTCTTTGGCCTTGTCATGCCCTATTGATTAGCCACTGACAGACTGGCCTAGTGGGATCTTTGTGCCCAGTGAAAGCCACTCAGTTCTCATTGACAGAGAGAAAATGCAGATATTTCAGCACAGTAGAGGAAGTTTCTGATAAAACTATGAGAAGTACCATACGTAATCTTATGGCCCAAGATTTAAAGAATCTAAACATTTTAAATGTACACTGTAATAATTGTAAAGATAAAACAAATTATGATCACTTACTGCTTTTTTTTTTTATATAAATACATTTCCCAAAATATTTTCTTGGGAATCAAGCTATTTTCCTCTGTAAAATTTACAAGTCTAGACGTTTTATTGACTACAACAAAACTTTAAACTTCACCAACGCATTTATGTTCTTGTTTAATAAGACTTTCCAATAAAGCTAAGAGAACAATTGACATCGGGCTTCTTTTCCAGCTACAGAAAATAAGAAAGAGTCGTAAAGTGAAGCCGTTCCATAATTAATGGAAATAATAACAGAAGTATACAGATGGGTGACAAATGAAAGGAAACCAACAAGGTTTAAGCTGCCAGGGTAAAGTCAGTTTGCCTTGGCATCCATTCGACAAGTTTCTGGATCTGCCCTGGAAGGATGAACAACATTCTTCCAAAAGATGTTCCCTCAACTGGTGTTTTGATGATGGTGGTGGAGGACATTTCTATAAACACAAAGCACCAAAATCTCACAGAGGTGATCAAGTTGAGAGCTGAAGACTGTGACGGCCATAGCATATGATGTACATCATTTTCATCCTCATGAAACTCAACTGTTCAGTGAGCCCTCATGCCCTGTAGATGGGGGCAGGGTCTTTCTGGAAGACACTACTCTCATCAGGATAGAAATATTTCAGCTTGGCAAATTACCCATAATCCTCCATGTGGTCACTATTATTTCTGTTATGCGAGCCGTGCCATACTTGTGTACACATGCTGAATTTGGTCATCCTTCTTACTGTACCAAATTCGTGTACCGCGCGAGCCGAGCTTGGATATACTGCTGGAACTAAAAATAGTGCAGACCATCGATTAATCAAACAGTTGTAGAGAACTGTCCTGATTAATGTCTCTGGTTGGAACTGCTGCTCTACTGGCACAAAAAATCTTCAGTAGTAGGCGAGAGTAGTGGCTGCCAAAGCTTCTCACTTTTTTCAAAAAATCCTTTTTTCTACTGGATTTAAGAGGCCAGCAATTTAAATCATTTATGCTGTTTGAAACAGCAATGTTTTTGTTCAGTTTTATTTATTTACCCACAGTATTCCAATTGTTATGTAGGTTGATCTTACGTTTCATCACTGTGATCCAAGTAAAATCTGACATCTTCTAGTTGAGGCCAATCCCAAACAGAGGAACTCCTACTTTCACAGTTACGTGATGGGAAAGTGACACATGCACTCAGACAGGATACTGATAGTCATGGGTTCTCAATTTTGGAGCCGAGCCACGGCAAGCTGTACTGTTCGATGGAGAAGCGCTATAAGAAGACAAGTTGACCTAAAAGCTGCCAGCAAAATGCCATGCACAACATAATGGAGTCACTGTTTTTCCAGTTTACTCTGGCAAGGCAAAAACGTGGGATCCTGACTTGGGATTCCTCAGGAATTTCAAAGCCTGTGTGCTTAGCCACAAAGTCTTTGTCCAAAAATTCCAGAATATCCCGTCCTTCTTGTCTTTTCTCAGCACAGTTGATGTGTGGGCAATACATGTGACTCTCTCAGTGGCCAGTCACCTCAGTGGCCAGTCTCTCAGTCACCAGTGTGCTCTTCTGTCCACGTGCCAACTTATATCTGCCTGATGTAAAGCTGCAGTGCTTGTTCGAGATCCTCAACTAATGTGCCTGTCTATAAATTAAAGGAACTGATACCATGCATTATATTAACTTCAGCACTTTAAGGTGAACCAGGTGTACACACCATATGTGAAACCAAAGATGCTGGGGAAGGGAGCCGGTGAGATAGATCATGCAAGTATTCACGATGATGTTGTGTCCACTTTGGTGATACAGATACACTGGTGAGGTACACCAGAGACAAATGGCGTCATGAGGGCCAGAAATGTGTTACTGTTTAAAATCGACCTTGCTGGACAGTAGACCTTGTCGATGATGAATGGTAAGTGTCACGGACTTCAATCACATATTTAGACATCTATATGGTGCTACTTGCCAAAGTCATAAACCTGGCCTTTTAAACCTTTTGATTGGTTGTTTTCATTACCTGGTGCCGGAATGTGATCCTGTCACATAGTGGAAAAACGTGTGAGGGAAGGGTAGGCTGGAACACATTAAGGACAATATGGAGAACCCTTCAGAAAGATAAAAGCCAACTGTCCTTCAGTAAAAAGACATTCACCAGATGAACAAACCAGCCATGAATGGCCAAACCTTCCATCTGTCTTCACCTCTAACACACTGGCTTTAATGCACATGGCCAGGTTTAAAAAAAAAAATTAAATAAAAACACACTGAGCTTAAAGTGTAGTATCATCAGTATCGTCCACATTTAAAAAGCACTAGCACTTAAATATATCTGATTCTCAGAATTACTCCGTATTTTTTTATACTTTGTGCACTTGCTGTTTACATATTGTAGCCTTGGCACAAATCATTTATGGCCATTTAATTTTTTCCAGTTCTTTGCAAAATAATTTAAAAAGTCACGATATTAATGAAAAAAAATACTAATAATAATAAATACTTGTTGGTTTTGAGGGGTGTGTGGTTTTAAGCCTCCAAATGGCATCAAGGAACTGTTTTTTATGTACCCAACATTATTGGATTGACCGTGATCATAAACACTTTTGACATTTCTTCCAAAAGTTGTGACTTGCTTGTTCACAAATTGACTACTACTTTTCGGGTGGTTGCTTTCTAAATCAGTAGCAAATGTAGAACTGGATCGATGTCCTGAACTACTGTGGGTGAAAATGACAGCTTGGCCTGCCCATGAACCCCAACAGCAATGCTAAGCCTGGTTTATTTATTTGCCCTTTGCTTTTTGTTTACATTGCGGAGAGGAAACGTCCTCATTCCTAATGCTCTAATCCAGTCTTTTGATCAGCTAGTGCAGACTCAATGAGCAGTTGGAGAACCACAGGCTCTGTTAACAATCTGTCCTGTACCAACAACAACGTGGGGGGGGGTTTGTATGGATTTTTCCAGCTAAATCCATTTACGGCTGCTTAAATCCCTAAATCAAAGCCAAAGCCTAAAAATTAATTTAAACAAGCTCTATGGACAGAAACCTATACATTTCCAAATGTCCACCACAGCACAGACAAGCCAAGTTAGAGTGGGGCGTTTTTCCATAACAGGGCTGGTGCTTGACACCCCTTGTACCCTTGTATGCCAAACAAGCTTTTCTAGCTGTCACTATAACATGTCCTCCTTTGACAAGCAGTGGATGGTATATGATCGGACACTCCTGTCTTTTTCCCATTACGTGTCTAAACTTCGAGAAAATCCACCAATTGCTCTGGTATTTCAGTATATTTACTGGGTCTGAGGCTGTGCCATGGATGGGGGTGATTTCCGAAGCTTTCTGTCTCTATTTTAATAATGTGATGCATTAAGCCAAGATATGAGCCCATATTTTGGCCAAGTTGACTCCCATTATAGGATAAAATAAGTTAATGTATTGTGGAGACATATTACAATAATTCACTTCAAAACATTCTGGAAAAAAAAACAACACTTTCCTTTAACCAGTATATGAAGAACTGGCCTCAAAACAACAGCAAGGGGAAATTTGTAGCAACACCTAAAACACTCAGACAGGGGATGTGGGATTGCGGGCCACTTGTTATGGGGACCATTAAAATAAATAAATAAATAAATAAATAAATTCCAGTGGAGCCTGGACCATTAATCAAAATATTAACCAGAGAGCTGGTGTTTTGTACACCGAACGCCCTGAAAATAAAAAGAACATGAATTTAGTTTGAAACTTTGGATTAGGATTTATATCTCTACTAAAAAAAGGACATAAGAAACTCAACATAAAAATGCAAGCAGTAGAAAACCGCTATAACATTGGCTCATTTACAGTGGTGGCTTAGTTTAGCAAAATAATGTCATGCAGTTCTGATCAGGCCAAGAAAGATTAAAGTGGCGGCAGACAATTAAAAAAAAAAAAAGTCATATCGTAGATCACTGCACAGAAGATAACATATAGAACATTTCTGCCAGGTGTTTTCAAATTTTATGGATAGACTATGGTTCAGTTGGAGGGCATGGATGCTTTTTCATTCAATCACAAGGAAAGAATTGGCTCTAATATCGGCTAATATTTTCATTTTTGTGTCTAAATGACAAAATGCACATCCAGGTACAATGTTGTGTAACCTACATCCTCATCTCATCTCATTATCTCTAGCCGCTTTATCCTGTTCTACAGGGTCGCAGGCGAGCTGGAGCCTATCCCAGCTGACTACGGGCGAAAGGCGGGGTACACCCTGGACAAGTCGCCAGGTCATCACAGGGCTGACACATAGACACAGACAACCATTCACACTCACATTCACACCTACGGTCAATTTAGAGTCACCAGTTAACCTAACCTGCATGTCTTTGGACTGTGGGGGAAACCGGAGCACCCGGAGGAAACCCACGCGGACACGGGGAGAACATGCAAACTCCGCACAGAAAGGCCCTCGCCGGCCACGGGGCTCGAACCCGGACCTTCTTGCTGTGAGGCGACAGCGCTAACCACACCACCGTGCCGCCACCTACATCCTGTAGTATCTATATAATTTTTTTCCCCCTTTCTGAAAACCAGAGGTTTTTTTTTTTTTTGAAAGATTAGCCACCTGGGAAAAATACATATTCAACACAGTCTTGAATTTTAGCTTTGTTATTAACACCAGTAGGACTCAGGAAATAAAATGTACAGTCATGTCAGTAATAATAAGACACTTGACTCAGCCAATATGAAAGAAATTAATGCAGTAATATTTGGTTTTCCTTGAACATAAATCACCCTGGACCTCATTTTTTAAGCAAGCAATCCAATGATCACCTCTTGGCCTCTGGTTTAAACATTTTCATTTTACCTGAAAGCATGAAAGGTTGAAGGTTCTGGTTTTGGTATACTGACATTTAAATGCTCTCAGGCTCCAAATCTACCATGATAAAAACCATATGTAGAACATCTTTCATTCACAGAGGGAATGTTGTAAAATTCCACAAATGTCCAGTAAACGTGTGGTGCTGTGTAAATACCTTTACGGTTAAAAAGCCCACTCACGCTGAATGTGGCACAAGCTGGTCATTAAGGTGTCACGCAGGGCACCAAGCGAAGTGGAAAACACCCGTTGCTTAATGCAGTTTAAAATCAGCAGTTAGCAGATGCAAACAATTCATGCTGATCTACTGTGGGAACAGCCTGGGTGTTCTAAAGATCTGCAACATATTCACGGCTACATAGGGCATAACTCTGTCTCGGTGTGTGTGTGTGTGTGTGTGTGTGTGTGCGCGCGCACGTGCACGCGTGTGTGTTTGATCTAACTCAGATCAGGTGTCCGCAGGCCACACACACAACGGAGTGCCGAAGGTTGAGCCACTGAAATAAAGGTGGTTCAATCCAGAAACACTGAGACTTGGAAAGTTTTGAGCATTGTACAATTTTATTTTCTAGTCTGAATTATTACTATTTAAAATATTTTTGATATGTTGTTAGTGACTTGATAAACAGAGCATATTCGAAGCTTGTGAGAAGCAACTAATCAAAGAAATCTGGGAAATGAATCCAGCATCTCAATGTGAAGTACGTACCTGAATGCACTGTAATACGAGTAAAATTACATAATGATGACAAATGTGTGTAGAACATGAGAAACGCTGCAGTCTCAAAATGAACTTTTGAAGCTGGAATATCAATAAATTATTGTTTAAAATCATAATATCTTTTGTTTGAGGCAGTTTTCCAATTTTCCAAAATTAATTAAGACTCCTCAAAGGAGCTTTCAAAGGACATGTGGTGCAAAGCATTAGTTACGGGGGGAGGGGGACACCCACAAAGAGTTCCTCTGCTCTCAAAAAACACTAAAAATGGAATATTGCTAGGTCAACATTGGCCGGAGATGCCCTCTCTACAGGGCTAAAAGAGAGGCGAGATCACGCTCAGCTGGAGAGACTCCCCAGAGAGGTGACCACACAGGGTGCGACCCTCCACCAACTGCCCCCGATGATTCAGCTCAGTGACCAGGCCGGGGGTCGGGTCAGCTACCAGGCCTGCAGCTCACCTGCCAAATGGGGGGGATGGAAGGGAGGGAGGGAGGGAGGGGTGGAAGGAGGGAGGGATGGAGGGAGATCCAGACTCAGGTTAACGGAGGGAAGTGGGGTATGTGCAAGGCCTCTAGCTTCCTTTAAGCTGTCTATTAAAACAGCAGGCTCTCAAGGTTAATCGAGGTCTAGAATTGTACAGAGGTGCATGTGAAGCAAAGCCACACCGAACGGAATATTGGACATCACCTTTTTTGCCTTAGCTCTGCAGGCTTTCGTCTAAACCGGGGAACAGGGGCGCTGTGCCCTCTTACTCTCGGTGTGCGCCCCCTTACTGAAATGCTGATTGAACCCCAAGTCACACTTAGGCCATGCACTTATATGCTACTGCACAACATGCAATCTTTCTCAAAACGATCTTTTCTCCGTGAAAACATCCCAGCAACACCACGTGACAATGTGTCTGATCATCAAATACGTTATAATTACTCCAAAAATATTCCAATCATAGTAGATACACCGCCAGACGGTGCAAAAGCAATCCGAATTGGCGTTTTCCAGACTGAGGCACCATGTTGTTTAGTTGTTTACTTGTCGCGGGTGCTCTCGTGAGATTTGACATGGGTTACATACAAGGTCAGCTGACTTGTAGAGCGAGATTTCTCGAGACTGAATGACCTTTCACCCACCGGCGTGGGAGCTTTTGACAGAAGTAGTTCGCAAGTTGTTTTTGTTGACACTTGGGCATTTAAAGATGTCATCCCACGGCACGAAGCGGAAGAAAGCCAAAGACTGTCCGGGGGCAGAAGAAGATTACTTCTTTCTTTTTCAATGTTGACAGACAATTTGTAACAATTTTCCTCTCAGATAGCCTCAGAATGTCCCATTGGAGCCTCAATTTTTCAAAGGCTTCGCACGGCGGGGGGACACGGACGGACAACCAGCACTATCCCCCCCCGTCGCTTCGCTCCCTCACCATGGTGAGCGCCCTCATACTAAATTTTTCTAGAAAAAACCCTGCTCTGATCACATAGATGAGCCTCTAGATTCGGGAGCCATAGATCAGGTTCCTTACAAAAGCCGTTTTCGTACTCGATCCCGATTAAATTGATTTTATGAGTAGCAGATTAGTCAGGGTGAACTTTAACACGGAATGTAATTAAAAGAAGGAAAGTATGGAAACATGGCTTCATTTAAAAAAGGCACAAGCGGGGTCCTAGCCTACACATGTAA
The DNA here is from genome assembly GCF_027579695.1 of Neoarius graeffei. Taxonomy (NCBI): domain Eukaryota; kingdom Metazoa; phylum Chordata; class Actinopteri; order Siluriformes; family Ariidae; genus Neoarius; species Neoarius graeffei. The sequence goes on along the minus strand of NC_083583.1, from coordinate 47,831,453 downwards.
AAAAAAAAAAACAACCCACACAGAAAGTGTCCCCGACACCTGCTCTAAGTGAACAAACAAGGGCTAATGTCAAGGGCCCTTTATGAGAGGCTGCACAGCCCAGGAGGATGTGAAATGGCTCTCATTATTTTCACAAGAAGCACAACATTTACTTTACCTATTATTGGAAGGACTGTGGGAGAATCACCTCCATCTGAAAGCAATTAGAACAGCTCGAGCACTTGGTGTGAGAAATTCAGCCTTCACGGGGAGGAAAAGCTCTACCTTTTTCAGGCGCATTTAACCTTGCTCCCTCAGGGCAAGCACAGGAGAAGGCAGCCAAAGATGTCTGGCTTAGGCAATTACTATTAATGACCTAATCATGTTTACTGGCTTATTACAGCGCAATTAGTGCTGCATATCATTTCATTCTGCAAAACTGCATGTTGGGGCATTCAACCGTTGCCTGTATTATATAATCACATGATATATTAATTATATCATTTCTACAGTCATTGAAAAATGAACCATATTGAGCATATCAAGGGATTTTGTGGAGAAATTACAATGAACAACTGTCTCATTTAATTAAAAAAAAAAAGTGGTCCAATGACCAAGTAAAACATTCCGACATTTAACAAGGAAAAGAGTAGTTTCCTCCTTCAGACAGCTGCTCAATAGCTTGAGTCCAATTCAACTGTGTGTTTTAACACCTTTTGGTGGTGCAGTGGAAAAAGAAGAGCACCATGAATTTCCTACAACCTCCTCAATTTAATACTACTGCTTTCAGAGACATCAGATTGTGCGTACTTGGAAAAAAACCAAACAAACAAACAGGCTTTCACATATTCCATGAAAATGTCATACAGCACAGGCAAAGATTTGTACAGGACTGACACGCTGATTACCGGCCAAAAAGTGATTGGCAATAAAAGAAAGGATTTGACCATGTCAGCCATAAGCACTGCATCATAACCATTTTAGAAAAGGAAGTATTATGAATGCACCCTATTAAATATATTCATTGTATCAGTAACCTTGGTGCTGGAGCAATTAAAATAATCTGCAGCACTGCAACAGTGGAAATTGTATTAAACGTAATCCTTGACCTCAAAACAGGGTCCCTGAGCAGATTACATTCACCCTGGTTTGGTTTTCAGCGATGACTCATGAGCTGAGCTGAGTGCTTAGGATGGTGTATATTTAACAATTATTCCACGGAATCGAATCGTACAAGAGCTGACAGCCAACGAGGCACGTAGTACCGAGTTGGCTATGAGTGAATCTGGAATAACGGTTTTACTCTATCCACATTCACTGGATTTTGAGAAACAGTATTTTTAGTTTTTGCACATTCAATAAATCTCATCTCATCTCATTATCTCTAGCCGCTTTATCCTGTTCTACAGGGTCGCAGGCAAGCTGGAGCCTATCCCAGCTGACTACGGGCGAAAGGCGGGGTACACCCTGGACAAGTCGCCAGGTCATCACAGGGCTGACACATAGGTGGGGTTTACATTAGACCGTATCAGCGGATCATCAGATTAACGTTTTTAAAACGATTAGCGTGCACACAGCAACGCCAATACACGATTCGCGTGCACACAGCAACGCCAATACACGGATACGCTCGGCTCCGCAGGCATCCTGCGCTCCAAATCACTCCGCCCTGAACAGCGAGTGCCCTCTGGAGGGTGCGCACTCCGGCCCTGCACAGCTCACAGAGCGCGCGAGTGAAGTGCACGAGCAGTGATTCGGGACTGAGCTGCTGTGTGTGTGATCTCAGTGCATGTCGGGCATGCGCGTCACTTACCACTTGCAAGTGGAAGGATGGCAAGCCTAAAGACAATCATAACTACACAATGGGCAGTATTTGCATCAGTATTTGCAGTATTTTCATACTTTTATACTCTTTAATGAAAGGTGATACAAGGCGGAAGTCCACGCCGTTTTTCAGCAGTCGCGTCACATGACCAACGCCAGCGAATCAGGAAGGTGGATGTCACAGTGACGTTGTCCAATGACGACGCCAGCTAGAGCTCAGCACAGCGTATCCGCGTATTCTCAACATTTACACAGCACCGGACCAGACACGATCCGGATTGAATACGTGGACCCTGGCAGATTCCCGTTTCCCGGCGTTTCCAGGCGTTTTAATGTAAATGGACAGTGCATCCGCGAAGGAAACGAGACAGATACGGTCTAATGTAAACTTGGCCATAGACACAGACAACCATTCACACTCACACCTACGGTCAATTTAGACTCACCAGTTAACCTAACCTGCATGTCTTTGGACTGTGGGGGAAACCGGAGCACCCGGAGGAAACCCATGCGGACACAGGGAGAACATGCAAACTCCACACAGAAAGGCCCTCGCCGGCCCCGGGGCTCGAACCCAGGACCTTCTTGCTGTGAGGCGACAGCGCTAACCACTACACCACCGTGCCGCCCCGCGTTGATGCTTTACACACTAATAGCATTATCTTAACCAGCTTCATGAGATAGTCACCTGGAATGCTTTTCAATTAACAGGTGTGCCTCATCAGCAGTTAATTAGTGCAATTTCTTGCCTTCTTAATGCATTTAAGATCAAACAGTAAATAAAATACAGTAAATAGCCCTATTCCACAACTGTAGTAATCCATATTATGTCAAGAACCGCTCAACTAAGTAAAGAGAAACAAGAGAACATCATTACTTTAAGACATGAAATGTCCTTTAATTAATAACAATAAAAGAAAAAAACATTGAATTTGAAGGTGTGTCTAAGCTTTTGACTGGTACTATATATACAGTGGTGCTTGAAAGTTTGTGAACCCTTTAGAATTTTCTACATTTCTGCATAAATATGACCTAAAACTTCATCAGATTTTCACACAAGTCCTAAAAGTAGATAAAGAGAACCCAGTTTAACAAATGAGACAAAAATATTATACTTGGTCATTTATTTATTGAGGAAAATGATCCGATATTACATATCTGAAAGTGGCAAAAGTATGTGCCAGATGCAGCAAAACAGGCCCAAACCATAATACCACCACCACCATGTTTCACAGATGGGATAAGGTTCTTATGCTGGAATGCAGTGTTTTCCTTTCTCCAAACATAACGCTTCTCATTTAAACCAAAAAGTTCTATTTTGGTCTCATCCATCCACAAAACATTTTTCCAGTAGCCTTCTGGCTTGTCCACATGATCTTTAGCAAACTGCAGATGAGCAGCAATGTTCTTTTTGGAGAAAAGTGGCTTTATACTTGCAACCCTGCCATGCACACCATTGTTGTTCAGTGCTCTCCTGATGGTGGACTCATGAACATTAACATTAGCCAATGTGAGAGAGGCTTTCAGTTGCTTAGAAGTTACCCTGGGGTCCTTTGTGACCTCGCTGAATATTACATGCCTTGCTCTTGGAGTGATCTTTGTTGGTCGACCACTCCTGGGGAGGGTAACAAGTCTTGAATTTCCTCCATTTGTACACAATCTGTCTGACTGTGGATTGGTGGAGTCCAAACTCTTTAGAGATGGTTTTGTAACCTTTTCCAGCCTGATGAGCATCAACAACGCTTTTTCTGAGGTCCTCAGAAATCTCCTTTTTTCGAGCCATGATACACTTCCACAAACATGTGTTGTGAAGATCAGACTTTGATAGATCCCTGTTCTTTAAATAAAACAGGGTGCCCACTCACACCTGATTGTCATCCCATTGATTGAAAACACCTGACTCGAATTTCACCTTCGAATTAACTGCTAATCCTAGAGGTTCACATACTTTTGCCACTCACAGATATGTAATATTGGATCATTTTCCTCAATAAATAAATGACCAACTATATTATTTTTGTCTCATTTGTTTAACTGGGTTCTCTTTATCTACTTTTAGGACTTGTGTGAAAATCTGATGTTGTTTTAGGTCATATTTATGCAGAAATATAGAAAATTCTAAAGGGTTCACAAACTTTCAAGCACCACTGTATACTGAAAGTATATGACATACAGTATAGTTTATATCAAAGCAATGACCTTTTGGCATTTCTTCAGTGTGGACAGTGTTTCACTGTACTGAATGAAGTACAGATCCGGTGTAAAGGATTATATGAAAAAGACATCAGATGAGACTTTTTTTTTTTAAATGTGACTGGAACTGCAATCAGCTTTCTTACCTGAGCACATCTCCTATGGTTTTCGCACCAGCCCAGAACCTCATCACTCTGTAAAAAAAAAGGGGGGGGGGGAATAATTCATTATGCACAGAACACAGAATAATGTGTTTCCATTCACTGCCATATTACTACATTATATTTGGTTTTTATGTCATCATTTGTAGGCTGAAAACAGAACTGTTTCCAGAGTGAGGAAGTGCAATGGGCACGGATGAATCAGGCTAGATATAAACACTGGAGTACCACACGCCAACGCCATGACCTCCAGTGTACGTCAACCTCTAACCACACAGACTGCTGGAAAACTGGCAGCCAGGAATTAAATGTGACTAACGAAGCTAATCATGGTGAAAAGTGTCTGCGTTTTGACTCAAGCTCTCTTTCTGATTCGAGCTGAAACATCCTGGATAATTCCAAATGGCATTAATCAGCCACTTCCATAAAGGAAAACTGTAACAGTCTCACTAAAATAACAGAAAGCACAAACAGCATCAGTGATACACAGCCATCTCAAACAAATCACAGAGCACCGGCACAGATTCTGTCCCTCTAAGTAGGGTTAATTACCGCTCTCTAAACACCCCCTCTGGGCAACCAACATTTATCCTCTGCAAACTCAGCTCATGCCACTTACGAGCTCCCACGCTGCCTTTGTGAGGTCTTAATAAGCTCTTAAGGAGAAAAGAAAAACCCATTATGTTTCAGAGACTGTCCTGAGGTCCAAAAAAGTGATCTCGAAAGGAATGTTGGAACACAACATCATCCCAGGAGATTACATCACCCTTTTAAATCCTTCTTGATGAACGTTCCATATGAAAAGCCAAAACCCACACCTAGAAACTACAGGCCAGAAACAGTAACAGGTTCATCTGCCAGACAGGTGAAAAACAATGAAATACACATCAGTATCAGCCTAGATTCAATATTGGCGCTATTGAGGAAAACGTACTCTAATGCAGATAGTAATAAATTTATGACAGAGGATGAAACCTTTGCCTAAGACAGAGTAAAGCCTTTGCTGCGTCTTAATAACAGCATTAACCTTTGTGAGTCGCCGGAGGTGCTTCCTATTCACACCAGAGCTCTGATGGAAGGAAACGCAAATCCTTCCTAAGTCTTTTTCATTTGTGCAACTGTACAAGATACATTTTTAATATATATTTGAAACGCCATTTAATAACCAGATTTGCATGTGCTTAGGCCAAAAAAAAACAAAAAGCGTGTTTCCGGTAACCCGACCGATCGAAAATTTCCGCGTCGAAATTGCCGACCGTAAAGTTTTTATTACAAATTTACCTCGATATTTTAGTGTAAGCGGCGCTAGTTTGTCATAATTTTTTGTTTCAACGCATTCGAGTTGTGAAAGAAACGATAAAAAGTAAAATGTTTCGCCACTTCTATCAGCCCTCCTGCATAAACATGGACGCGCACTTGTATACTGAAGGAGGAAGGGAAAACTGAGCCGAGCCGCCATTTTGAATCCTCATTCAAGGCTGTAATGCAAATTGCTTCCTCTTCAGTATACAAGTGCACTTCCATGGCAGGGAAAAACACTACGTTTTGCCGCCTATGTAGTCCCCTATTTGAGAGCAATTCCAGCGTTATGGACATGACACTTGAACTCAAAATGGCAACAAATGACCCAGTGCATGTTTTATTGTCTCCCAGTATTTAAACAGGTGTTGTATATTTTAAGGCTGTACCATACTGGAGAAGTGATAGAACAAGAACAATTCCCATAGTACATCTAGGGCATGCCAGAAAATGCCAATAAAAGATGCGTTATGGATGTGACAGAAAAAGTATCACTTTTCTTGGGTGACTGTACATTTTTATCAAACTCTGTGAAATTGTAAACCTAATGTCGAAATGGAGATATCCATTTGATAGAGGGGTCCAAGGTGAATATTAAAAAATCTTTGTTTAAAATATTTTGTATTTCATGCAGAGTTTCGGAAGGAAAAGTCAGCGTTATGGATGTGACGAAATTCCGTTATGGATGTGACGCGTCTGAAATAGACATGGCGTATGTTTAGAAAATCAGCAATTTAACCACCATAACCCTTTGAAAAACTCTCTAAATATCAGCTAAAACTATCAAAGTTCTTAAATAATATTTAGGATGGCTATTGTTTTGCTGTTTTGTGGATTTTAGCATACATTTCTGTGGCTTGTGGCAATAATATAGAATTGTACATGATCAAAGTTGATTTTACCTTGGGGTTTACATTATAAGAAAGAAAGACTGACAGTGACATATTAGGTTGGTTACAAATTGGTTCAACTTATTCACATCTGTAAAATACAGGCCTAGGTGATATCTCTGGGAGTGGTTTTGATGTATTACATGTTGCTTTATTTTTGCATGGTGAGGTTGACATTTACATGGAATTGCCCTTATACAAATAGGAGTCATTCAGGATTCAGCCATGTTTTTGCTCGGTGTTTTTGCTCGACCCAAGTTCTACAGTAGGCTAGGCTAGGCCGTCTGCTTTCAATGGAAGTCGCCTAGCCTAGGACGTTATTTTCACATTATTTCTTGATAAGGTGTTTTCACGTTATTACATGAAAATATCATGAAATAACGTGATAATTTCGTATCATGAAATTACGTGATGTTATGTTATTACATGATAAATATATTGTAAAAACGTGATAACTTTGTTAACAATATCTTTTCACGTAATTACTTGATTCTAAGCCAATTTTTTTGAGTGTGGCAGCAATACGCTTCCGTAGATCATAACTCGAACTCTCGCGATATTTTTTTTTATTCGTTTAAAGATTTAAAACACTTTTATTTTATTATGATGTGTGGTATAAAGGATTCTGTGCCAAAATACTATTTTGTAAGATGTTTACTTGTGTTAATTTTTTCGAACAAAATAAAAAAAAATTAAGGAAAAAAAAAAAAACTTTTTCCTACCTACCGACCTTATTTTAGTATTTCATGTTACCGGAAACACACTTTTTTTTTTTGGCCTTACCTCATTGTCTAGTTTTTTGATTGAAACATTATGTCTCTTCATAATCTTTGCAATATTTCCAATTTGGAACACTAATACAGTGTGAACACTTCAGTGAAATCCACAGGACCTTTGCTTTTTGATGAACTTCGACCAAACTGTATGCACACGCTATACGCATGACACATGGTACATATTCTCAGCATAACCCCTTGCACGCCACAGAGCCAGCTGCAAAAGCTAAGACCAGCACGTACCCCTAACATCCAAACACATAAGCTTTTGTTCTGTTTGCTTTCACCCCATTTTGTGACTTATTTCACACAACAATCAAACTGCCATCATTCATGGGAATGTATTTTTTCCTCTTCAGCTCACATGGGACAAACCCTCTGAGAATGGGGAGGGAAGTCATCAGAGAGATAGCATCTAAACAAGAATGGGCAGAATAGAGAGAGAGAGAGAAAGAAAGAGAGAGAGAGCGTCAGATAGGTTGCATTAAGCTGCGTCACTCAGCCTGACGGCCACCCCTTTGTTCTCAGCCCCTATACCACATGTGCAGCTGTTTCAGCTCCAAGCACAAAAGAGAAAAACTCCATACCACAAAGACACACGCGCCAACATATCTAAACACACTTTATGACATCTGACAGCAAAAATGTCGCGTGAAATTGTTGCAGGGTTTAACCCCTCAGGACCAGAGAGACGGCGCTCTCTGTCTATACGCTCGACATTTACATTTAGCTTCCTAATTCTGCCATTATGACGATCATTGAACAGCACGGTTTGATTGTAATGGTTTCTGTCTGGGGTTTTCTCATCCCAAATACCAAACAGAGCTGACTCTTGATCTTTGCTTTATGAAGCATGATGTTAAAAAGGAACCACATTCAAGCAGCCCTATTTGACTCCTCCAACAGGGAGAGTCATGAGTGATTGTGGCAGCTGAATGTTTGCGGCCTTTTATGTGGACAGGAAGAGTTTGTCTGGACACAAGAAGAGAGAATCGGAGAGACCAAGTTATGAAGCCTTGCTTTATGCCTGTAGGGTCAACTGACAAATGTAATGACCTTACTACAGCTGAAATTATAGTTGCATGCAATTCGAAGCCAAGTAGTCACAACACTTCTGCTAGCAAATAGGATATGGATAGAACTTGAGGAGAAACTAACTGACGTTTATATTTGAAAAAAAAACATACAGCAGTAAGTCATGGTGCATTTGAAAGGCATAATAAGCAGACGGTATTGCAGAATCAGAAGAAGATAGAAAATATATAGATGATCATGGTGGTGCAGTGGTTAACACGGTTGCCTCACTGCAAGGAGGTTCTGGGTTCGAACGTCATGACGGAAGTTTACATCTTCTCCCTGTGCCTGTGTGGGTTTCCTCAGATTAGGTCAACTGGCTGCTCTAAATTGTCCATAGATGTGAGTGTGGATGGTTTTTTTTTTTTATCTCTCTGTTAGCTCTGCCCAGGGTGTACCCTGGTGCCTCTTGCCCAATGTCAGCTGGGATTGGGATGGGCTCCACCTTTCCCAGTGACCCTGATGGATAAGAGATCATGACACTTACGGGATCTGTTAAGTGCTCCAAATATCTGTATTCAGAAGTGGGTATGGCCTAAAATTGATTTTCTCATCTCATCTCATCTCATTATCTCTAGCCGCTTTATCCTGTTCTACAGGGTCGCAGGCAAGCTGGAGCCTATCCCAGTTGACTACGGGCGAAAGGCGGGGTACACCCTGGACAAGTCGCCAGGTCATCACAGGGCTGACACATAGACACAGACAACCATTCACACTCACATTCACACCTACGGTCAATTTAGAGTCACCAGTTAACCTAACCTGCATGTCTTTGGACTGTAGGGGAAACCGGAGCACCCAGAGGAAACCCACGCGGACACGGGGAGAACATGCAAACTCCACACAAAAAGGCCCTCGCCGGCCACGGGGCTCGAACCCGGACCTTCTTGCTGTGAGGCGACAGCGCTAACCACTACACCACTGTGCCGCCCAAATTGATTTTTTTTTATTAAAAATGAACCTCTAGAAGCACTGAGGGGGGAACAGCAATAGAAATGCTAGCACTTTCAGTATAGTAAGTGAATTCTGCTTGACTCAGTTAAATCACTTGAATTCTTAACTATGGGTGTGCAAGGGACTGTCTGCTTGCACAATTATTTTTGTTTGTACCTGCCTGAGATATTTGCTAACAAATTTAGTTGCACCCCAACTGGTGACTGATCAAGCAGGCTGCTGTAAATGCATTGCATATCACTACATGTTCATGTTCATGAGCATGGTCTTTCTTTGTCCCACAAGCTTCATATCGGACTGGTCACTCACGTCTACGTGAACGTAAAAACGAATAGTGCGCCTCCAATTATATCGGTATTTATATCCATTTAAAACTCATTACCAGTTCATTCTGAATAGTCTATTCATATTCGGTTACATCCCTACTAGACAGACAGACAGACAGAGAGAGAGGCAGACAGGCGTACAGCATTTCACATCATAGCTGAATATTTAATGACCCTAAAATCAAAGCTGTAAAATAATTAAGTTACCGTTCCTCCTTTGAAGTCCTTCAGTCCATAACTATTCTGGGAGTCACACCATAAACTAAAACCAAAGCTTATTTACTTCAGCCCACAATGCATCTTGACTTCAAGTCATACTCCAAGTGCCATAATTACACACTTTTGTCTCTGGCTCAAGTCACGACAGCATTTCATGCCTCCTTGCATCAGCCCGCTTATGATGCAGCAAGTATAGGCATAGACCTGACGACATTTCCCCGAATGAGAATTACGAGCTGCTGTTTTTTTTTTTTTAATCACTTTGGCTCTTCTGGTTACAATATTGTTAGGACACAGCAAGCGGTAAACAGACTCAGGGTCTCAGCGTGCTCTTTCTGATCGCCTTCATCCTGTAAACAAGTATTCTGAAACAAAGCGGTTTCAGTGGATTTTTTTATTACCTCTGTGACTAAGCGCGTGTACATTTTAACACGGCGAAACAATTGCTTTAAAAAGTTACTGTAAGTTCTGTAAAGTTCCAAATGTGTAAATATCATGATGTCCAGAAAACAGTGTAATTAGACATTTGAGTCAAAGCGTTACGCTGCACAAAGACCACAAATACAACAGAGAGAAACCAAATTGAACTCTGGATAATCAGAGAGTTGCTTTAGTGGCCTTTAATGCAAAATCTCATCTCATCTCATTATCTCTAGCCGCTTTATCCTGTTCTACAGGGTCGCAGGCAAGCTGGAGCCTATCCCAGCTGACTACGGGCGAAAGGCGGGGTACACCCTGGACAAGTCGCCAGGTCATCACAGGGCTGACACATAGACACAGACAACCATTCACACCTACGGTCAATTTAGGCTACATCCACACGACAACGGCAACGAGATGTTATTTAAAAATATATCGTGTCCAAATGGGCAACGATCAGTAAAATATCAGGTCCATATGGCAACGCAATGCTTGCTGACAACGATGCAATACACATGCCACACCTCTAGGGGCGCTGTAAGACGGTCCCTTCGGAGACACCAGAACAATAGAAGAAGTAAGGATGCATGCGCATAAACTATTATGCGCGAGACTTCATATTAGCCACAAAGTCAGGAAAATCTGTTCGTAAAATTACATTATAATGACCAAATACAATGAAAAGTATTTTTCCAGTCTCACCTGTGAAAGGTAATCCCATGTGATCTCGTTTGGACGGCAAACCTGTTGGTACAGTTAAACGCAGCTAATCTTTATTCTCCGCTTTGACCTTTCCAATATGGCGGCGAGGATGACGTATGATTCTACGCGGAAGGCGGCGTCTTTAATGGTCCGGAATAAATTGAATACTACACGATGGATTAATTTGTTGTTTCTCACCTGTGAAAGGTAATCCCATGTGATCTCGTTTGGACGGTAAACCTGTTGGTACAGTTAAAGGCAGCGCATGAATCTTTATTCTCCACTTTGACCTATCCAATATGGCGGCGAGGATGACGTATGATTCTACGCGGAAGGCGGTGTCTTTAATGGTCCGGAATAAATTGAATACTACATGTTGATGGATTAATTTGCTCCTCTACGCCCTTTTTGAGGAAAGTACTGTAGGACTAAAACCAACATCTGAAGAGGTGAGATCGCTCGTTTTTTCCCCTATTTTTGCTGGCGGGATTGACTCTGCCCTAAGGGCAGAGTCTCTCTCTCTCTCTCTCTCTCTCTCACTTTGCACCATTACACAATAAATATTCACAGTGAAAATATTTTGTAAGCGCGTTTCATGAACCAAGTCATAGGATTTGTTGACAACTCGCATCGCATCGCAATGAGAAGATCATTGGCACTACTGGTGTTAAGAATCAGACCATTTCATAAATGAATATTTTGCTGTAGACCTGCAGTGTTTGTACAATTGCATGTTTTTGCTTCACTATTACTGTCACTATTCTGCTTCTTGCATTACTACTGTGAACTAAACACTGAACATAATAATAATAATAATAATAATAATAATAATAATAATATCCAAGCTCGTGTTTCACTCTCACTAGTGCTCTGTAAGGCTTTTTCCTGGTGATATCCTGGTGATATTCGTTACACTTCTACCCGGCGTGAAGCACTCACAGTCATGTGGTTGTGACGTCATCGTAAACAAATCCGTTCTACTCATCCAGATGACTTCACAACGGCAACGTTGCCAGATCTTTCCACTCTGGAACCCGTTCTCAAAAAGACTGCATTTTGGGCACCCAAAACGCCGGTGCCGTGTGGACGCCAGGCCTAAACGATAAGCAATTGTATCGGAGTCACCTGAATCCGTTGCCGTGTGGACAGGGCCTTAGAGTCACCAGTTAACCTAACCTGCATGTCTTTGGACTGTGGGGGAAACCGGAGCACCCGGAGGAAACCCACGCGGACACGGGGAGAACATGCAAACTCCACACAGAAAGGCCCTCGCCGGCCACGGGGCTCGAACCCGGACCTTCTTGCTGTGAGGCGACAGCGCTAACCACTACACCACCGTGCCGCCTTAATGCAAAATATAACTACAAATGAAGAAACGTGAATAAAAGTCTTATATTCTCTGGCAGGGAATATTAATGATATCATTGTGTCATGTTCAATGAATCCACTCGTCTTATACGTACCGTATGAATTTATTTGACAGTCAGTTTTATTCAAACTGTCAAATGAAGCAGAATTCAATCCAAACATTTTAGTTGGAATGGCAAAGAGAAACGACTGCAAATGCTCGGACTGAAAAGAGACACATCCTTCACCAAGCAGTTAGAGAACGACAGGAAAGGGCGCTGTAGCCTGTTGTGCGCTGGAGCGTATGGTAGCTGCCCCCTGCTCTGGGTATGTGCGTGTGCTCATTGCTCACTTGTGTGTGCATGTGTATGTTCAGATGGGTTAAATGCAGAGAAGGAATGTCACTGTGCTTGAGTGTATATGTGACAAATAAAGGCTTGTTCTTCAAGTCAGTCAGTCTAAGTCTCAGTCTTCACACGTTTTTAACGACTGAAAGAAAATCTGTAGAACGATTTTCAATTTATTCCATATATTATATAATTATAACCAGGGCTTTGAACCGGAATTTTTTTCCTTTTGGTTCGTTCCGAACAGAAACGGAATTTTAACGTTTCCGGTTTTGGGTTCCACCATTAAATAGACGTTCCCGAACCGGTTAGAACAAAAAAATTTCGTTCCCAGAACGGTTAATTACGTTCCCTGTCAGCTGTTTAACAAATGGCTATAAAATTATGTCTCTGTCTCATCCAGCTTAAGCCAAATGTAGGCTAATTCTATTACAACCTTCATTAAATAAGACAAGAAATAATTAAAAACAATTATTATTTCAAATGTTGGCGATTTGGATTCTCAGTATGTCTTCCCATCTACACAAACAGAAAAAGTGCCAAAAATGAAAGAGAATTCGTTTAGTGTGTTACCAAAGGCTAGTCAGGCCCTATAGAGGGCTACCGCATGACGTCACCGCGCCGCGAGATTTTGTTAGGCGCCATATTGGAAGTACACATCTATGCAAGTACATACATTCATAACAAACTACAGCTGAAATGTAGCCAGGGCCGGTTCTGCCCTAATCTGGACCCGGGTGCAACATCGCGCAATCCCCCCAAAAAAAAACAGTCTAAATCAGGACAACCATCACATAACTATAACTATAAACATTTTATATCAACTATTTTAACTAAATGGGCTATAATAAATAAGCCTGCAGGCAGCCACGGCGGCTGCCTCAGAAAACTAACCATTTGTCCTACCTTAAAACTCGTTTTGCATTTTCTGCCTCCTTTTTTGTATTTTCGACCCTCCGTTTATTTTCTTTCCTTTTCTGAAAACCCGATTTGTGTCCAGACATTTTGTTCTGCTGCCAACGAACTAACTCGTCAGGTCTCGTCTCTCGAGCCCGCGATGATTCCCGTGGGAAGGGCAACAATTGATACATTATTACAAACAGCCAATAGGGAGGTTGCATCATTCAGGCTCTTCTTTGCTCAGACACTCTAATGCATTTACTCACTAGCAGTCCACCTTCCCGCTCTTTCCATTCAATCAGCGAACGTCACACAGGAAGTGAACCCCAGCGGGTCATAGAAACTTGCGCAGGAGAAGAATGACTATTTGTAGGCTACATAAACTTTGAGGAACGAAATAAAAACCGGTATTAACCGGTTACCATTATTTTTAATAAGCGTTTCTGTTCCGGAACATAAAAAATAATAAAGTTTCTGGTTTCGTTTCTGTTCCATGTGAAATAGAAAAAGTTCCCGGTTTTCGTTTTCGTTCCTTGAACCGGTTCAAAGCCCTGATTATAACACGAAGTAAGCAAATAGACTTGGTATGGATTCACAGACCAGGATTAGGGTGCATCAGTTGCCCCCTAAAAATGAAAGGTTCCTCCGATCATGATGCATTTTTGTTTTTGTGTTCCTTTTGGTAAGAAAACACACTGGGTGAAATATTTTGACAAAATTCAAAAGTTTAATGGTGGCACCAGGAGCTCAAAGTTATGGAAAAAGCTACTATTTTATGACAAAATTTCGATCATTTTTCATGAAACATTATTGCACCTTATAGAGTATACCAAATATCTTAGATACACATTTTCAGTACATATTCTAAATATATTATCAAGCACAGTTTGAGTTTTAGCTGTTCATTGAATCATTGTTCAACTACTTTTAAACAATACAAACGTATTATGAATCACATTAACGCTTCTCAATCCCTTGCAAAGGTTCTTAACATGATCACAAGAAATCAATAAATGGAGTCCAACATTGTGATTCAAACCTTACGCGAAAACATAAAATAAGCGTTTTTTGGCAAAAAAAAATGAACCTCATGGTGCCACCATTAGACTTCTGAATATGGTCAAAAAATTTTACAGGATGTCTTTATTGGTGAAAAGGAACACCCAAACAAAAATGCATCAGATTTTATGAAAGTGAGGCCCACTGATGCATCCTAACCAGGATGTCTTCATGAGCTCGACCTTTTTCTGAGACTCTGATAACGAATGTTATTAAATGACTCTCTGTCTGTCTCATTAGCTCTAGCCGCTTTATCCTTCTACAGGGTCACAGGCAAGCTGGAGCCTATCCCAGCTGACTACGGGCAAAAGGCGGGGTACACCCTGGACAAGTCGCCAGGTCATCACAGGGCTGACACATAGACACAGACAACCATTCACACTCACATTCACACCTACGGTCAATTTAGAGTCACCAGTTAACCTGCATGTCTTTGGACTGTGGGGGAAACCGGAGCACCCGGAGGAAACCCACGCGGACACGGGGAGAACATGCAAACTCCGCACAGAAAGGCCCTCGCCGGCCACGGGGCTCGAACCCAGGACCTTCTTGCTGTGAGGCGACAGCGCTAACCACTACACCACCGTGCCGCCCCCTCTCTGTCTGTCTATCCATCAAAATTTCTTTTGAGCAAAAAAATACCAGATCAAATTCGCCACAGAAACTTTGCGATTCATGCTTCGGTTTCATGTCACGGTCACTGAAAACAGGTTTAATAATGTATGCCTGATATCTTTTGTGATAGACTGACCTCAACAAAATCCATTACAGACACTGGATATGCCGTGCTTATTTAGTAAATGCGGAGCCACAAGCAAAGCGCATGTCTTCGTCAGTTTCAATCATCGACTGAGTTAGGGGTATAAATGACAGCGTATTTGCTTTTGAGGTCATTCTTGGATTGTGCACTTATGTTTAATGCCAATGAATGTACTTTCATACCGAGTGAATCAATGGAACAGAAGTAGAAGGAAAAATAAAACTTGCTTAAATGTTGCTTTATAGTGATCGACATTTGCTTATTGCTGTACATAAGACAGTATTTTTGTGCATACTAATTATGCGTGAGTGAGACAATCATGGTCGAACCGATGAGCGCTGTTTAAGAAATACTGCAGCCTTTATATACGTACCACATACAGAATGTTGTGTATGCATAATTACCATAGGCAATCATTCTGACACTTTTTCCTGTACTGAGAAAAGAATGGAAAACCCATTTACTGGAAACTCACTTATTATGAATGTCTTAGAGCTGGAGTGCATGTTTATGTGAAGCACATACTGTATTTTTGCAGAATGCTTTCATTAATTGGTCAGTAATTCTTCAAATTCCAATGACTTTTGCAAGCTAAGCTCTGAATCGTCTGCTCTTTCATGGATAAGACTACTTTTTGTGGTTGCGAAAGATCACGTAAACACAAACACTGAAGTACCTCAGGGGTGCCCGGTTTGTACACGGTGACCACGAGCTCTCAGGGAAAGTGTAAATAACGTTAATTGATTTTTATGGTACTGGTCCAGTTTTAAGAACTGCTTTAGTCAAACTTTCTCTCATGTCGCATTCTGAGTCTTTATCTTACACTGAAGGCTTTAGACTTTTAAGGCTGAAAGTTTAAAAGGGACGGATTATGAAAAACTCACTTTTTCAGTGCTTGTACACAGACATTTGGGTATCTGGAGTGCCTACTAACCCACAAACTCTGAAATAAGGCAACCCAGTCAGTTTCTTTAGTGCTGCCCATTTCAGAAAACATGTGATCCAACAAGCCGTTCAGATTTGGCTCCCCTTCTTATGTCAAGAAGGGCGCTCGTTAGAATTATACCGCCTCCATCTGAGTATCTCCACCCACAGCTTGAGAACTACTTTTGTGAAGGTGCACCATTTTTTTTCGCGCAAGCACTGGACCGGTTAGCATAAGTACTTACTGTCTGTCACCGTCCTCATAGTTGAGGGTCGGCGATCCAGGAAGCGATCAATTAGCTTCCCTGAATTCTTTTGGGTGATTATAGCACACCACAGGGACCCAAACCCTCATCTAGAGGCAGGTACACATTCACACCTTAAGCCTAGGTCACAACCGGATGTACGATTTTTTGGCCGTGCGATTTTTGGCGTTTCCCAAATCGCTGCGTTTTTTTTTCTTCATGGAGAAAGACGCGCATTGGCCGTAAGTTTGTCTTGCAACCTGAAAAAAACGTAAGTGCCCGTAGAGTTTGTTTGACATGACAAAGAACCTCTGCGGCTGGTCTGCGGCCAGTCTACGGCTCGAAAATCAGCACGTCACACGCGCGCCCTCCGTGCATTTCTTGCGTTTTTTGCACGTAGACCGGCCGTAGGAGCACATACGGCCGGTTGTGACCGAGGCTTTATGGGAAATTTAGAGTAGCCAATCGACCTAATCCATATATGTCTTTGGACTGTGGGAGGAAACCGACACAGACATGGGGAGAACATGCAAACTCCACACAGAAAGGCCCCCGTCACCCACTGGGCTCGAACCCAGAACCTTCTTGCTGTGAGGCGACAGTGCTGACCACTACACCACTGTACTGCCCTAGTATAAGTCCATAATGTTTAAACACTGTAATAAATGGTATATATATATTATATATATAAAACTAATTTATGAGGTGTTGGCAGACAATCCTACAGCCCCTGCCTGGCCCAATGACAGGTACTCTTGTCAAGAAAACATCACTGGCTGTTACCTACAATGTTAGAGCTTAATGACGTTCACGTTATTTGAATTTGTTTAAATACCAGAAACCTAGCTTTTGATAGCCGGTACACTATATACACACTCAAGTCACTATCAGTGGGTTTGCTAGCCTTCTAGTCTTGCTAGCCAGCAAGACCATATGACCTTAGCCAATATACAAACATACAAAAAGGAACGTAGACATGACAGAAAGTAATAACTAACCATTCAGAAATCTCTTGTTATAGCCTTAATTCTCAAACTTGATCAGGAGCCTCTTCTCACTCAGAGTCCGACTTTGGTTCAAACAGATATAGTTGCATCACTGTGTTTTCTCCAGCAGCCATTTTTCTCCTAGGGTTTACACTCAACGGTTGCCATGGTAGCATAAAGCCATACTCATGTCGACACACTCGACGGACGCAGGAGGTGAGGTGAGAAGTGGCTCATGATCATTTAAAGGAGCAGGCACTTAAACTGGCTCTTCTGAACAGGGTTGTTTAGACAGTGAAGTCAAGTCAAGTTTATTTCTACAGCACTTTTAACAATAAACATTGTCGCAAAGCAGCTTTACAGAATTTGAATGACTTAAAATATAAGCTAATTTTATCCCTAATCTATCCCCAATGAGCAAGCCTGTGGCGACGGTGGCAAGGAAAAACTCCCTCAGACGCCATGAGGAAGAAACCTCGAGAGGAACCAGACTCAAAAGGGAACCCATCCTCATTTGGGCAACAACAGACAACATGACTATAACATTAACAGTCCTAACATAAAGTCAGCTTCACTGATGCTATAAACCCCCCACCGACGGGTGGGTGGGGGGATGCTATAACCCCCACCCCAGACAGGGTGAGAGGGGAGCACGCTGGTACTTTATCCTTGTGGTATTTTGACCAAAGCATGTCACAGACATTTCATTAAGACCTCAAGGCAATGCGTAAACTTGTGGTCAAGAGGTATAATATGTCAGTTTAAATCTGGCCAAGGAAGTAACATTTTAAATATTTACCATCAGTTGCCTCTCAACAAGGGTGGCACTGTGGTGCAGTGGTTAACACTGTCACCTCACAGCAAGAAGGTTCTGAGGCCAAGTTTACATTAGACCGTATCTGTCTCGTTTTCTTCGCGGATGCACTGTCCGTTTACATTAAAACGCCTGGAAACGCCGGGAAACGGGAATCCGCCAGGGTCCACGTATTCAATCCAGATCGTGTCTGATCCGGTGCTGTGTAAACATTGAGAATACGCGGATACGCTGTGCTGAGCTCTAGCTGGCGTCGTCATTGGACAACGTCACTGTGACATCCACCTTCCTGATTTGCTGGCGTTGGTCATGTGACGCGACTGCTGAAAAACGGCGCGGACTTCCGCCTTGTATCACCTTTCATTAAAGAGTACAAAAGTATGAAAATACTGCAAATACTGATGCAAATACTGTCCATTGTGTAGTTATGATGGTCTTTAGGCTTGCCATCCTTCCACTTGCAAGTGGTAAGTGACTTGCGCACAGCGGCTCAGTCCCGAATCACTGCTCGTGCACTACACTCGCGCGCTCTGTGAGCTGCGCAGGGCCGGAGTGCGCACCCTCCAGAGGGCACTCGCTGTTCAGGGCGGAGTGATTTGGAGCACAGCCGCTGAGGAGGAAGGGATGAGCCGCACTGACACATTTCAACTTACGTGCCGAATTAGTCATGTGATTAGCGTATCCGTGTATTGGCGTTGCTGTGTGCACGCGAATCGTGTATTGGCGTTGCTGTGTGCACGCTAATCGTTTTTAAAAATGTTAATCTGATGATCCGCTGATACGGTCTAATGTAAACCCCACCTGAGTTTGAACCTCATGGCCGACGGGGGCCTTTCTGCGTGGAGTTTGCATGTTCTCCCTGTATCTGTGTGGGTTTCCTCCGGGTGCTCCGGTTTCCCCCACAGTCCAAAGAAATGCAGATTAGTTCAATTGGCTACTCTAAATTGCCCATAGGTGTACCTGCCACCAGATGAGGGTTTGGGTCCCTCTGGTGTGCTATAATCACCTGAGAAAATTCATGGAAGCTTGTTGTGAAATTTCCAGAAAGGCTTCCTGGATTGCTGACCCTCAACTATGAGGACGGTGACAGACAGCCTCCCAACACACACAGAGATACATGTAGATAAGGTTAAAAAACTAATTTTTCCAAAATGAATGGTTTCCATTATCATCTTCTGTCCAACTCTATCAAGTTTGTTCCTTCTCCCACATACGTTAATCACAGAACAGAACAAGAAGGAAGTGGGAGAAAATCAGATCGAGGAACAGGCTCTGCCTTTGGGTTGGGTCCTGCAGTTGTTCAACCTCTGAACTGATTCCCACCACCCACAGAGGAGACATACAAGGAAGACACACACTTGTGACCCATGAACCATGAGGTGCGAACTGGAAACCTTTGAAGGTCACGCTGTAGTTGGGGAGCTCAGAGACAAACGTGGCCAAGAACGCCTTTCTGCTTGAGCAGTGTGGAGCTTCTTCCCAATATGGATCTAATTAGGGTGATTTCAAGCCACAAGGTCAATTAATTAACTTGAACTGCTGCAAAAAGATGACTTCAATTCCTGAGAGATGGGACTGAGACAGAACAAGTAAAAATGCTGTTACTCGCTAACGTCATGTAGTAATGCCACTATTTCACTGGAATGTATTTAGTCTAGTTGTCAGCTTGTGTCTGAGGGGAAAGGCTTCCACAGGACCTAAAATTGGCCACTACTTGAAACACAGAAAAAAAAACGACATAAAAGAGCACAGCACTATGCACTTCAAGAAAATTAGGCTACACACCATTTGCTTTGAGTTTGGGGGCCCCCCTCTATTAACGCGTACCCAGGTGGGCAAAAGGAAAGGAAAAACAGCCAGAAGAGTAAAACACAGCTCCTTCAACCACACTTTAAACAGCTCTTAATGACTTCCCCATCCACCAAACTAAACACACACTTAAGTAGACTGTTATGCCGACTATAAATTGTAGCAAGGCAATATGACAATATGATGTATATTATAGCCTGCACTTTTCAAAGCATAGTCGTCAAACGGCAGTGTTTTTAGAACTCAGTTGTTACTTAGTGACTGAACTTTAAATTCATTTTCCTGCTTGAACACTTTTTTCGAAAATGTTTTATAATAAGGCTTCACTATTTTACTGGGACTTAGGCCTTGTTGGCAAAACCTCAGTAAAATTAAACATCATGTTATACGTCATGTAAAATGAGAAAGTGGTTGAATATTGTGTAATAATATTTTTTGTTGTAATTTGTAGCCATGATTTTTCCGTACAGGGCTGGGCAATTTGATAATACGATATCGATACGACAATATCGTAACTATTATGTACCTTTCAAAGTATAGTATAGTCAAATGTCAGTGTTGTATGACTCCACTGTTGATTTAAAATGTTTCACTGGTTAAATACTTAGCTTTTTTTAATTAGTGTTATAGTAAGGGGTTTACTGTTTTGTTTTGTTTTTTAAGCAAAACCTGAGTACAATTAACATCTGTACAGTTGTTTATATGGTCTTCAAGTATTGTATAATAATAATAATTGTTGTCATATCAGCCACCCTTTAGTTTGTAGCCATGATTTTTTCCGTACAGGGCTGGGCAATATGATAATACGATATCGATACGACAATATAGTAACTATTGTGTACCTTTAAAGTATAGTATAGTCAAATGCCAGTGTTTTATGACTCCACTGTTGATTTAAAATGTTTCACTCCTTTTCCTGGTTAAATACTTAGATTGTTTTTTTTTTTTAAATTAGCGTTATAGTAAGGGTTTACTGTTTTGTTAGCAAAACCTGAGTACAATTAACATCTGTCCAGTTGGTTACATGGTGCTTGTGGTGTAACATATGGTCTTCAAGTATTGTATAATAATAATAATCTTTGTCATATCAGCCATGATTTTCCATACAGGGCTGGGCAATATGATAATATGATATCAATACGACAATATCGTAACTATTATGTACCTTTCAAAGTATAGTATAGTCAAATGTCAGTGTTTTATGACTCCATTGTTGATTTAAAATGTTTCACTGGTTAAATACTTAGCTTTTTTAAATTAGTGTTATAGTAAGGGTTTACTATTTTGTTAGCAAAACCTGAGTACAATTAACATCTGTCCAGTTGTTTACATGGTGCTTGTGGTGTAACATATGGTTTTCAAGTATTGTATAATAATAATCGTTGTCATATCAGCCATGGGCAGCACGGTGGTGTAGTGGTTAGCGCTGTCGCCTCACAGCAAGAAGGTCCAGGTTCGAGCCCCGTGGCCGGCGAGGGCCTTTCTGTGCGGAGTTTGCATGTTCTCCCCGTGTCCGCGTGGGTTTCCTCCGGGTGCTCCGGTTTCCCCCACAGTCCAAAGACATGCAGGTTAGGTTAACTGGTGACTCTAAATTGACCGTAGGTGTGAATGTGAGTGTGAATGGTTGTCTGTGTCTATGTGTCAGCCCTGTGATGACCTGGCGACTTGTCCAGGGTGTACCCCGCCTTTCGCCTGTAGTCAGCTGATAGGCTCCAGCTTGCCTGCGACCCTGTAGAACAGGATAAAGCGGCTAGAGATAATGAGATGAGGGCTGGGCAATATGATAATACGATATCGATACAACAATATATTAACTACTGTGTACCTTTCAAAGTATAGTATAGTCAAATGTCAGTGTTTTATGACTCCATTGTTGATTTAAAATGTTTCACTCCTTTTCCTGGTTAAATACTTAGGTTGTTTTTTTTTAATTAGTGTTATAGTAATGGTTTACTGTTTTGTTAGCAAAACCTGAATACAATTAACATCTGTCCAGTTAGAAGAAGAAGAAACCTTTATTTGTCACATGCACACTTCAAGCACAGTGAAATTCATCCTCATCCACAGTGAAATTTAACCCATCTGAAGCAGTGAACACACACACACACGCAAAGCAGAGGGCAGCCACACACTAGAGCACCTGGGGAGCAGTCAAAGGTTAGGTACCTTGCTCAAGGGCACTTCAGCCCAAGGCCGCCCCATGCATGTCTTTGGACTGTGGGGGAAACCGGAGCACCCGGACGAAACCCACACAGACATGGGGAGAACATGCAAACTCCACACAGAAAGGCCCTCGCCGGCTGCTGGGTTCGAACCAGTAACCTTCTTGCTGTGAGGCGACTGTGCTAACCACTGCACCACCGTGCCACCCTTAGTTGGTTACATGGTGCTTGTGGTGTAACATATGGTCTTCAATTATTGTATAATAATAATCATTGTCATATCAGCCATGATTTTTCCATACAGGGCTGGGCAATATGATAATACGATATAAATACGACAATATATTAACTATTGTGTACCTTTAAAGTATAGTATAGTCAAATGTCAGTGTTTTATGACTCCATTGTTGATTTAAAATGTTTCACTGGTTAAATACTTAGCTTTTTAAAATTAGTGTTATAGTAAGGGTTTACTGTTTTGTTAGCAAAACCTGAGTACAATTAACATCTGGACAGTTGTTTATATGGTCTTCAAGCATTGTATTATAATAATAATAATAATAATAATAATAATAATAATAATAATAGTTGTCATATCAGCCACCCCTTAGTTTGTAACCATGATTTTTCTGTACAGGGCTGGGCAATATGATAATACGATATCGATACGACAATATATTAACTATTGTGTACCTTTAAAGTATAGTGTAGTCAAATGTCAGTGTTTTATGACTCCATCATTGATTTAAAATGTTTCACTGGTTAAACACTTAGCTTTTTAAAATTAGTGTTATAGTAAGGGTTTACGGTTTTGTTAGCAAAACCTGAGTACAAATAACATCTGGACAGTTGTTTATATGGTCTTCAAGCATTGCATAATAATGTGATATCAGCCGCCCTTTAATTTGTAGCCATGATTTTTCTGTACAGGGCTGGGCAATAAATATGATATTGATATGACAATATATTAACTATTGTGTACCTTTAAAGTATAGTATAGTCAAATTTCAGTGTTTTTAAAATTAGTGTTATAGTAAAGGTTTACGGTTTTGTTAGCAAAACCTGAGTACAATTAACATCTGGACAGTTGTTTATATGGTCTTCAAGCATTGTATAATACTAACAGTTGTCATATCAGCCACCCCTTAGTTTGTAGCCATGATTTTTCTGTACAGGGCTGGGCAATATGATATTGATACGACAATATTAACTATTGTGTACCTTTAAAGTATAGTATAGTCAAATTTCAGTGTTTTATGACTCCATCGTTGATTTAAAATGTTTCACTGGTTAAATACTTAGCTTTTTTAAATTAGTGTTATAG
The DNA here is from genome assembly GCF_027579695.1 of Neoarius graeffei. Lineage (NCBI taxonomy): Eukaryota > Metazoa > Chordata > Actinopteri > Siluriformes > Ariidae > Neoarius > Neoarius graeffei. Next base: position 47,807,959 of record NC_083583.1, on the reverse strand, counting down.
TAAGGGTTTACGCTTTTGTTAGCAAAACCTGAGTACAATTAACATCTGGACAGTTGTTTATATGGTCTTCAAGTATTGTATAATAATAATTGTTGTCATATCAGCTGCCCTTTAATTTGTAGCCATGATTTTTCCGTACAGGGCTGGGCAATATGATAATATGATAACGATACGACAATATATTAACTATATATTTTAAATCAACGATGGAGTCATAAAACACTGACATTTGACTATACAATACTTTAAAGGTACACACCTTTAAAGTATTGTATAGTCAAATGTCAGTGTTTTATGACTCCATCGTTGATTTAAAATGTTTCACTGGTTAAATACTTAGCTTTTTAAAATTAGTGTTATAGTAAGGGTTTACGCTTTTGTTAGCAAAACCTGAGTACAGTTAACATCTGGACAGTTGTTTGTAGGGTCTTCAAGCATTGTATTATAATAATAATAATTGTTGTGATATCAGCCGCCCTTTAATTTGTAGCCATGATTTTTCCGTACAGGGCTGGGCAATATGATAATACGATATCGATACGACAATATATTAACTATTGTGTACCTTTAAAGTATAGTATAGTCAAATTTCAGTGTTTTATGACTCAATTGTTGATTTAAAATGTTTCACTGGTTAAATACTTAGCTTTTTAAAATTAGTGTTATAGTAAGGGTTTACGCTTTTGTTAGCAAAACCTGAGTACAATTAACATCTGGACAGTTGTTTATATGGTCTTCAAGCATTGTATTATAATAATAATAATTGTTGTGATATCAGCCGCCCTTTAATTTGTAGCCATGATTTTTCCGTACAGGGCTGGGCAATATGATAATACGATATCGATACGACAATATATTAACTATTGTGTACCTTTAAAGTATAGTATAGTCAAATGTCAGTGTTTTATGACTCCATTGTTGATTTAAAATATTTCACTGGTTAAATACTTAGCTTTTTAAAATTAGTGTTATAGTAAGGGTTTACGCTTTTGTTAGCAAAACCTGAGTACAATTAACATCTGGACAGTTGTTTATATGGTCTTCAAGCATTGTATAATAATAATAATAATAATAATTGTTGTGATATCAGCCGCCCTTTAGTTTGTAGCCATGATTTATTATTTTTATTTTTTCAGTGTGGAATGACTTTTCAGCAAAACAAATAAAATAAGCATGTGTTTTTATGGGTCAGTTCCCCCGGGCAGCACGCTGTGTGTGTAACTGATGGTGCAGGTCTGACCTGAAGGCGTCTGAAGGCGGAAGTGAGCTGAGTGATGTGCAGCGTGAGGCAGCGCGAGGTGCAGCGCGCGCTGTTAATCTTCTCCACAGTCTCTCCGTCTTCAGCACCGCTCCTGCGCGCGCCGCTCAACTTCACAGCGCAGCACAGCAATATCGGCAAAACCCCGGAGACCAGCATCATACTTTTCGGTTCCATGTCAGCATGTACGTCGAATGTATCGAGGAGCGTCTTCTCGGTGTTAAAATCCCACCTGAAACCGACGCGCCCGGAGAGCGTGCTGCGCGCGCGCCGTCAGAACCGAAGTGCAGAGTCGCCTCGAGATAGACACTCCCCCCCCCTCACGCGCGCGCGCACAGCACACACACCGCCATATGTTTGAACGTGTGGCACCGAGTGACTCCACAAGACCAAAAACAACTGCTAGTGCATCTCAGAAACTTAGGACACCATGAAAAAGTTCCTTTTTTTTCATAATTTAATTCAAAAAGGTAAACTTTCATATATTCTATATTCATTACATGTAAAGTGAAATATTTAAAGCCTTTTTTTTGTTTTAATTTTGATGATTATGGCTTATAGCTCATGAAAATCAGAAATCCAGTATTTCAAATTATTAGAATATTCCCTAAGATCAATTAAAAAAAAGGATTTACTATACAGAAATGTCCAACTTCTGAAAAGTATATTCATTTATACACTCAATACTTGGGGCGGCACGGTGGTGTAGTGGTTAGCGCTGTCGCCTCACAGCGAGAAGGTCCGGGTTCGAGCCCCGTGGCCGGCGAGGGCCTTTCTGTGCGGAGTTTGCATGTTCTCCCCGTGTCCGCGTGGGTTTCCTCCGGGTGCTCCGGTTTCCCCCACAGTCCAAAGACATGCAGGTTAGGTTAACTGGTGACTCTAAATTGACCGTAGGTGTGAATGGTTGTCTGTGTCTACCGGTATTTATCAGCCCTGTGATGACCTGGCGACTTGTCCAGGGTGTACCCCGCCTTTCGCCCGTAGTCAGCTGGGATAGGCTCCAGCTTGCCTGTGACCCTGTAAAAGGATAAAGCGGCTAGAGATAATGAGATGAGAGATGAGACACTCAATACTTGGTTGGGGCTCCTTTACCATGAATTACTGTATCAATGTGGTGTGGCATGGAGGTGATCAGTCTGTGGCACTGCTGAGGTGTTATTGAAGCCCAGGTTGCTTTGATAGTGGCCTTCAGCGTATCTGTATTTTTGGGCCGGGTGTTTCTCATCTTCCTCTTGACAATACCCCATAGATTCTCTATGGGGTTCAGGTCAGGCAAGTTGGCTGGCCAATCAAACACAGTAATATCATGGTCAGCAAACCATTTGGTAGTAGTTTTGGCACTGTGGGTAGGTGCTAAGTCCTGCTGGAAAAGGAAATCAGCATCTCCAAAAAGCTCGTCAGCAGATGGAAGCATGAAATGCTCTAAAATCTCCTGGTAGATGGCTGTGTTGACTTTGGACTTGATAAAATACAGTGGACCAACACCAGCAGATGACATGGCACCCCAAATCATCACAGACTGTGGAAACTTCACACTGGGCTTCAAACACCTTGGATTCTGTGCCTCTCCACTCTTCCTCCAGACTCTAGAACCGTGATTTCCAAATTAAATGCAAAATGTACTTTCATCTGAAAAGAGGACTTTGGACCATTGAGCAACAGTCCATTTCTTTCTCTCCTTAGCCCAGATAAGACACTTCTGACATTGTCTCTGGCTCAGGAGTAGCTTGATATTAGGAATGCGAAAGTTGTATCCCCTTTCTTGAAGATGTCTGTTCGTGATGGGTCTTGATGCACTGACACCAGCCTCAGTACACTCCTTGTGAAGCTCTCCCAAGTTCTTGAATCAACTTTTCTTGACAATCCTCTCAAGACTGCAGCCATCCCTGTTGCTTGTGCACCTTTTCCAGCCACCCTTTTCAGCAATGACCTTTTGTGGCTTACCCTCCTTGTGGAGGGCATCAGTGATCATCTTCTGGACAACAGTCAAGTCAGCAGTCTTCCCCATGATTGTGATTGTGTGTACTGAACTAGACCGAGAGATGCACTGTGTTCATACTGTTTTACTCAAACTTGAAATGAAATATTCTAATATTTTGAGATGGGTTTTTTATGTTTTGTACTGTATGCCATACTAATTAAAATTAAAATAGAAAAATGCTTGAAACATTTTAGTTTATGTGTAATGAGTCTATAATATATAACATTTTCACTTTCTTAAATAACTGATGGAAAATATTGAACTTTTTCACAATATTCAAATTTTTTGAGATGCACTAGTATTTCTGAAAGACTTTTCTCTGTCAAGAATTAAAATCAAGCTTTAGGACTTTGATTGATTGATTGATTGATTGATTGATTGAAGTGCTTATTTCAAATATGAAAACCAAAATAATAAAAAGAAAAATAAAACAAAACATTTAAACATAATACATAGAAATACAGTACCAGTCAAAAGTTTGGAAACACCCTCTAATTCAGTGGTTTTTCATTATTTTAAAATTTTCTGAATTGTAGATTAATACTAAAGTCATCGACATTATGAAGAAATATATATGGAATTATTTGGTAAACAAAAAAGTGTTAATCAAACCAGAATATGTTTTATATTTTAGATTCTTCAAAGTAGGCACCTTTTGCTTAGATGACAGCTTTGCACATCTTGGCATTTTCTCTTTATGAGGTAGTCACCTGGAATGGCTTTCAGTTTACAGCTGTGCCTTGTCAAGAGTTAATTTCTTGAATTTCTTGACCTCTTAATGTGTTTGAGACCATCAGTTGTGTTGTGAAGAGGTAGAGTTGGTATACAGTGAATAGCCCTATTTGAATACTGTTCTAATCCATATTATGCCAAGAACTACTCAACTAAATAAAGAAAAACGACAGTCCATGCAGGTTAGGTTAACTGGTGACTCTAAATTGACTGTAGGTGTGAATGTGAATGTGAGTGTGAATGGTTGTCTGTGTCTATGTGTCAGCCCTGTGATGGCCTGGCGACTTGTCCAGGGTGTACCCCGCCTTTCGCCCGTAGTCAGCTGGGATAGGCTCCAGCTCGCCTGCGACCCTGTAGAACAGGATAAAGCGGCTACAGATAATGAGATGAGATGAGATGAGATACATAAACACATATACATACCCATACATATACATACATACACATATATCTACATACATATACACATATACATCCCTATATACACACACCTCCCCATACATACATACATATATACCTACATACATATATCCATATAAAATATATCTATTATAAGCATACACCTTCACATACAGTACGCACGCACAACACACGCACACAGACACGAAAAGCAACAGAAAAGTTTTCTCATAACACTTAGTGCTACCCATCACCTCCCTTATCCCTTATCCCTGTACCTCTTGAAAACAGTGTCTTTAAACCTCATTTTAAACTGTTTCATGTTTGGACACTGCTTCAACTCCATGGTGAACCTGTTCTATAGTCTCATCCTGCTAACTGAAACACAAAAACTTTTTCTTTTTGTACAAAATAAAGTTAAATTAAAGTTAATTTTTCCCCTTAAATTATAACTCCCCTCATGGATACTGAATAATTTCTGTATATTTATTGACTTTACTATACAACAGCCTAATTTTTTTTTTTTCAAAACTCGATTAAAATGGGTGGCACGGTGGTGTAGTGGTCAGCACTGTCACCTCACAGCAAAAAGGTCCTGGGTTCGAGCCCAGTGGCCAACAGGGGCCTTTCTGTGCAGAGTTTGCATGTTCTCCCCGTGTCTGCGTGGGTTTCCTCCGGGTGCTCCGGTTTCCCCCACAGTCCAAAGACATGATGCAGGTTAGGCTAATTGAAGACTCTAAATTGACCGTAGGTGTGAATGTGAGTGTGAATGGTTGTTTATCTCTGTGTCAGCCCTGCGATGATCTGGCGACTTGTCCAGGGTGTACCCCGCCTCTCGCCCATAATCAGCTGGGATAGGCTCCAGCTTGCCTGTGACCCTGTAGGACAGGATAAGCGGCTACAGATAATGGATGGATGGATAGATTTAAAAAATGGGTGGCACGGTGGTGTAGTGGTTAGCACTGTCGCCTCACAGCAAGAATGTCCTGGGTTCAAGCCCAGCGGCCAACAGGGGCCTTTCTGTATGGAGTTTGCATGTTCTCCCCGTGTCTGTGTGGATTTCCTCCGGGTGCTCCGGTTTCCCCCACAGTCCAAAGACATGCAGGTTAAGCTAATTGGCAACTCTAAATTGACTGGAGGTGTGAATGTGAATGTGAGTGTGAATGGTTGTCTGTGTCTGTGTCAGCCCTGTGATGACCTGGCGACTTGTCCAGGGTGTACCCCGCCTTTCGCCCGTAGTCAGCTGGGATAGGCTCCAGCTCGCCTGCGACCCTGTAGAACAGGATAAAGCGGCTACAGATAATGGATGGATGGAGATTAAAAAATGTGACAAGTGGTAAATCCATACTTACTTTCAGTAAAAGTGGCTTCTGGGAAAGCTGTATATGAGGCAGGGACTCTTATCACAGGGCACCATTCACACTCATTCACATCTAAGGCCAATTTATCTTTACTGCTTTATCTTATGCCAGGATCAGACTATATAAATTCAGCCTGATTTTGACACCGTTTTGTCATGGTCAGCAAATTATCAGCATTGAGCCCAAATATGAACATTGGGAACAACGAACTGGCCATGTAGTGTGACATAATCAAAGAACATCAATGTGGCATCTGGGACACCCAATGACACCCAGATGAAAAGTCTAGCATGTCAGAGGTTTTTTTTGCCTAGTTTGACAACTCCTATGACATGTTCCTTGATAGCCACGACTGACAATTTCTTAACCCTCCCTCTCAGAGGTGGACAGTAACTAAGTACATTTACTTTTTACTGTACTTAAATACACTTTTTGAGTATCTGTACTTTACTTGAGTATTTGGTTTTTTCACAGGTGACACTGAGACAGCCGATCAGTAATCACTAGGGTCACGTCACGTCCACAGACTGTATAAAATCAAGTTAAATTATTTCTCAGCAGCTTTATTTGAACACGATCAGTTGATGGCAGAATGGAAGGAGGCGGTTCTTCTGGGGAATGCATGCAGTCATGGCTATAGCTAGAACCCATGTTTCAGTTTTCTGAAAGGATTAAAGATTTGTTTCGTTTTAAATGTTTGCTTTGTTTGCCTAAAACGAACCACATCACAGCCTACAAAAACTCACCATCCAAGCTGCAGAAGCATATTGAGGTACACTGTAAAAAAAAATCTGTCATTTTAACAGGAAAACCCTGGCAGCTGGGGTGACCAGAAAATCCCTGTAAAAAATACAGCACCCCAGTGTAAACTTTACTGGTTTACAAAATTTAACAGTGATTTGAACAACAAATACGGTATATGTTTCGGGGTTTACAGTGCTGTTCTGTATGCATTTCACATAGTTTTACTGTAAATTTCACAGTCATTTTTTACAGTGTACAACCCCGATTCCAAAAAAGTTGGGACAAAGTACAAATTGTAAATTAAAATGGAATGCAATGATGTGGAAGTTTCAAAATTCCATATTTTATTCAGAACAGAACATAGATGACATATCAAATGTTTAAACTGAGAAAATGTATCATTTAAAGAGAAAAATTAGGTGATTTTAAATTTCATGACAACAACACATCTCAAAAAAGTTGGGACAAGGCCATGTTTACCACTGTGAGACATCCCCTTTTCTCTTTACAACAGTCTGTAAACGTCTGGGGACTGAGGAGACAAGTTGCTCAAGTTTAGGGATAGGAATGTTAACCCATTCTTGTCTAATGTAGGATTCTAGCTGCTCAACTGTCTTAGGTCTTTTTTGTCGTATCTTCCGTTTTATGATGCGCCAAATGTTTTCTATGGGTGAAAGATCTGGACTGCAGGCTGGCCAGTTCAGTAACCGGACCCTTCTTCTACGCAGCCATGATGCTGTAATTGATGCAGTATGTGGTTTGGCATTGTCATGTTGGAAAATGCAAGGTCTTCCCTGAAAGAGACGTCGTCTGGATGGGAGCATATGTTGCTCTAGAACCTGGATATACCTTTCAGCATTGATGGTGTCTTTCCAGATGTGTAAGCTGCCCATGCCACATGCACTAATGTAACCCCATACCATCAGAGATGCAGGTTTCTGAACTGAGCGCTGATAACAACTTGGGTCGTCCTTCTCCTCTTTATTCCGAATGACACGGCGTCCCTGATTTCCATAAAGAACTTCAAATTTTGATTCGTCTGACCACAGAACAGTTTTCTACTTTGCCACAGTCCATTTTAAATGAGCCTTGGCCCAGAGAAGACGTCTGCGCTTCTGGATCATGTTTAGATACGGCTTCTTCTTTGAACTATAGAGTTTTAGCTGGCAACGGTGGATGGCACGGTGAATTTTGTTCACAGACAGTGTTCTCTGGAAATATTCCTGAGCCCATTTTGTGATTTCCAATGCAGAAGCATGCCTGTATGTGATGCAGTGCCGTCTAAGGGCCCGAAGATCACGGGCACCCAGTATGGTTTTCCGGCCTTGACCCTTACGCACAGAGATTCTTCCAGATTCCCTGAATCTTTTGATGATATTATGCACTGTAGATGATATGTTCAAACTCTTTGCAATTTTACACTGTCGAACTCCTTTCTGATATTGCTCCACTATTTGTCGGCACAGAATTAGGGGGATTGGTGATCCTCTTCCCATCTTTACTTCTGAGAGCCGCTGCTACTCCAAGATGCTCTTTTTATACCCAGTCATGTTAATGACCTATTGCCAATTGACCTCATGAGTTGCAATTTGGTCCTCCAGCTGTTCCTTTTTTGTACCTTTAACTTTTCCAGCCTCTTATTGCCCCTGTCCCAACTTTTTTGAGATGTGTTGCTGTCATGAAATTTCAAATGAGCCAATATTTGGCATGAAATTTCAAAATGTCTCACTTTGGACATTTGATATGTTGTCTATGTTCTATTGTGAATACAATATTAGTTTTTGAGATTTGTAAATTATTGCTGTCACGGTTTTGGTTGAGATGGGGTTTGGACATCTCAAACCACACGGCCACCCTCGGAAGGAGACAGAGATTCAGGACAGAGATGCAGAGAATTAGCGTTTTCAAAATGGAAGTCTTTACTGAGAGCACAAAAATCAGGAATCCAAAAAAAAAATGGCAAAAACAGTACTTGGCACAAAAGTTCAAAGTTCCAAAATCATAGATAAACAGCAGTCTTAAGTACTCAAAACGATCAAGTCCCAGATTACAAAATCCAAAAGGAAAAAATGACAGGATTCTAAGTGTCCCAAAAATAAGTCAGAGAACAAAGTAAATCCAATAGAGATAGTCCAAGGCAAAACAATCCTCTTCTTAGAAAAACAGATGCAGAGGTCAAAAAGGCAGTTCAGAACAGAGGAGCAAACAGCTACAGAAAAAAAAAACAAGGACAAGAACTCACATGGTGGCTCACAGGAGAACTCAGCAGAGTGAAAAGGCAAACAGACTCACATATATAGGCCAACCAATCAGCTACTTGCCATCAAAGATTCAATTGACCAATAGCATGAAGACAAGTGTAACAAAGGAAAAAGAAAAAAAACGCAAAATGGTGACATCTAGTGGCCAGGTAGATGAACCGCAGGCTAAAATGTCCCCAGACCCTGACAGAACCTCCCCCCTAAGATCGTCTCCTGGCGATCCCAGGCCGATCAGGACGCAAGCGATGGAAGTCTCTAATCAAGGAGCGGTCAAGTATGTCTCTGGACGGCACCCAGGAACACTCCTCCGGCCCATACCCCTCCCAGTCCACCAGATACTGAAGAGACCCACAGACACGGCGGGAATCCAGGAGCCGGTTGACCGTGTACGTGGCCTGGCCATCGATGAGCCGAGGAGGAGGCGGTGGCCGAGGAGCAGGAGACAGCGGTGAAGTGACCACTGGGCGGAGACGGGAGACATGGAAGGTTGGGTGGACCCTCATGGAGCGGGGCAGCTGTAGAGTGTAGGCCACAGGGTTGACCCGGCGGAGCACCTTGAAGGGACCAACGAACCGCGGTGCCAGCTTCCGGTTCTCCACCCTCAGAGGAAGATCCCGAGCCGAAAGCCAGACCCTCTGGCCGGGTCGGAAGGTGACCCCCCTCCGACAGCGATTGGACTGCTGCTGGTACTGTCGGGAGGCTTTCAGCAAGGCATGTCTGGCTCTATCTCACGTACGCCGACACCGCCGCACAAACTGCTGGGCAGACGGGACCCCTGCATCCACCTCCTGTTCAGGGAACAAAGGTGATTGGTAGCCAAACTGACACTCAAAGGGCGACATACCTATAGCTGAGCACTTCAGCGTGTTGTGAGCGTATTCAGCCCATGGGAGCTGGGAGCACCAGGAGGTGGGATTGGTCGAGACCATGCATCTCAAGGCGGCTTCTAGGTCTTGATTCAGTCTCTCTGCCTGCCCATTAGACTCGGGATGGAAGCCAGACGAGAGGCTCACAGTCGCCCCGATTAGCTTGCAGAAGGCTCGCCAGAAGCAGGAGGTAAACTGGGGTCCACGGTCTGAAACGACATCTTGGGGGAGACCAAAGACTCGGAACACATGGTCACATATTAGTCTGGCGGTTTCAGAGGCAGAGGGCAATTTGGGCAAAGGCAAGAAGCGACAGGCTTTAGAGAATCTATCAATGATAACAAGAATGGTGGTGTTACCTTCAGAGGTAGGCAGACCAGTGATAAAGTCAAGGGAGATGTGCGACCATGGTCTGCGAGGAATGGGCAAGGGGTGGAGAAGGCCCTGGGCCCTCTGGCATGGATTCTTTCCCTGGACGCAGTTGGGACAGCTGGCCACGAAGATCTGCACATCCTCCTTCATATCTGGCCACCAGAAGCGTCGCTGAAGGAACTCCAATGTTCGAGATGACCCAGGATGGACTGCCAGTTGGGAGGAGTGACCCCACTGGAGAACCTGACCACGTACAGACCTGGGAACAAACAAGAGACCTGCAGGAACATTATCAGGGCCAGGGTCTTTGCGCAGTGCTTGCTGAACTATAGATGTTATGCCTCAGCGGACTGGTGCAATGAGCCGAGAACTTGGGATGATTGTCTCAGGAGGGCTCTCTAGACTGCCTGGCTGGAATTGGCATGAAAGTGCATCGCATTTGAGATTCTTGGAGCCTGGTCTGTAGGAGAGCGTGAAGTCGAATCTGTTGAAGAAGAGAGCCCATCTTGCCTGGCCGCTTAGCCTGCTGGATATATTGCAGATTCTTATGGTCAGTCCATACTAGGAAGGGATGATGAGCCCCCTCTAGCCACTGTCTCCACTCTTCCAATGCCAGCTTAACTGCCAGGAGTTCCCAGTTGCCAATGTCATAGTTCTCCTCTGACTGAGACAATTTGCGAGAGAAGAAGGCACAAGGGTGGACTTTGCCGTCAAAGGATCTCTGCGATAAGACTGCTCCAACCCCTACATTGGAGGCATCCACCTCCACAATGAATGGTCGAGTGGGGTCAGGATGACGGAGGATGGGAGCGGAGGTGAAGCACTGCTTGAGAGCCCTGAATGCCTGGCCAGCCTCAGGAGTCCATGAGAAGGGGGAGTGGCATTTTCGAGTGAGTGCAGAGATGGGGGCAGCAATGGAGCTGAAGTTACGGATGAACCTCCGGTAGAAATTTGCAAAGCCCAAGAATCTCTGCGTCTCCTTGATTGTGTTGGGGACAGGCCAATCCTGTACTGCTTTCACCTTCTTAGGGTCCATGAGAATCCTCCCTTCAGACATGACATAGCCGAGAAAGGACACCTTGGGAACATGAAATTCACATTTCTCAGTTTTAACAAAAAGGTTGTTCTTGAGGAGGCGACTGAGAACCTGTCGGACCTGCTGAATGTGCTCGGAGGGGGTCTTAGAAAAAATCAAAATATCTAAATAAACAAAAACAAATCTGTTCAGCATGTCACGAAGGACATCATTAAAGGCCCAGTCCCACTGCACTTACGGATGCAAAGAGGATGTAAAACGTAAAAAAATCTTTGCCATCCGTTGGAAAACGCTATGCATCCATTGTGTACTCATTGCATACGTGCTTCATACGCTCTATCCATCGAGCATCCGTCCACTGTGATTTCATCTGCGCAAAAAATTTTGAGCTGCACAAAACTTTTAGAACGGATGAACTTTCCGCCGTGTACGATGTAAATCCGCGACATATACGAGCAACAAATGTTCTATCTCCGTTATCATCCGTTAAACATCTGCTGTATCCTCTCTGCATCGTCTGGGCATCCTCGCAACTCACATCCGCTGCAGCTGAAAACGGAAAGAGGGAGGAAAGATAAGGTACATGAAACGTCTATTCATCGTTAGTAGCACGGAAATAGAAAGGATGTAAGCGTATGCATCTCGTATATAAAGTATTCAAAATGGACAAAGCGTTTATATCTGGGATGTATCTCGTATATTTAGGATGTCTTGAGTATGTCTAGAGTATGTAGAAGGACACCTAGCGGACAATCGATATTTTGTATCACAGTCAGTGTCAGGGGGTGGGGTGCTGGTTCTGACCTTCTTCACCTTGCCAGGGCTTGAACGAGTAGGCACGGACTTCCTTTTCTTGCCTGACTGACGCACCATGGTGTTGATACAAGATGTAGTAGAGATGTATCAATGTAGCCTTCTTCAAAAACGAGATGTAGTAGAGATGTATTGATGTAGCCGCCTGCACGTCTTTCCGCTTTATGCTGACGGCGTGCGTGCTGCATCCCTTTATATCCGTGGAGCAGACGCAATTCATACCCCCCGCATGCGCAGTGAACGGTCTGCATCCGATATACATCCGCGCAACATCCCCTTTGTTTCCGTTAGGCGTATGTGATGCATCCCCTTCATCCGCTATGCATCCGCTCTTTCTGCTATGCGTCCGCTTCTCAGTTATCACCGGTAACCCCTTTGGAGCTGTCATCCACTTCCATCCGCTAGTCTTCCTATGAACATGCGTTTAACATCCCCACTATATACTACCCACGTCCATTCTTTTCCGTTCTGTTTTCGCAAATTTTCGCCAATTTTGTCCATTTCTGGAGCGGATGAAAACGGATAGAGCCACCCCCGAAATTTTGCTCGTCCGCTGTGTCCTTTTTGCATACGTTTTGTGTCCATCAGCCAGTGGGACCGGGCCTTAATAAGGGCCTGGAACATAGCAGGGGCGTTTGTGAGCCCAAAGGGCATGACCTGGTATTCATAGTGGCCAGTTGGGGTGTTAAATGCCGTCTTGCACTCATCTCCTTCACGAATTCGGACCAGATGGTAGGTGTTGTGAAGGTCCAATTTAGTAAAGATGGTGGTGCTTTGCAGGAGTTCGAACACTGATGACATTAGTGGCAGGGGGTAACGGTTACGGATAGTAATCTTGTTGAGTCCTCTGTAATCGATGCAAGGCCTCAGGCCTCCATCCTTCTTGCCCACAAAGAAGAAGCCCGCTCCGGCTGGGGAAGAGGAGGATCGAATGAAGCCTGAGGACAGTGACTCCTTGATATACTGTTCCATGGCTAGGCGTTCTGGCGCAGAGAGTGAGAAGATGCGACCCCTAGGTGGACAAGTGCCGGGCAGCAGGTCAATGGCACAATCATAGGGTCTGTGAGGTGGTAGGGCCGCTGCTTTTCCTTTGCAGAACACTTCTCTCAAGTCATGATACTCGGGAGGCACTCGGGACAGCTCGGGAGGGGCTTGGGACAACTCGAGAGGCTTGAGAAACTCGGGACAGGTACTTGAGACAAGACAGCTGGCATGGCAAGTGGGGCCCCACTGGAGGATCGTGCGTGAGCCCCAGTCTAGATGAGGGTTGTGGCGAGTCAGCCAGGGGAATCCAAGGACTATGGGAAATTCTGGGGACTGGATTACATGGAATGACAGTTCCTCCTGGTGACTGTCGATCCGTACATGAACCGCAGAAGTCATTAGATCTACAAGGCCCCCACCCAAAGGCTGTCCATCTAAGGCAGTCACTGACAGAGGGGGGTCAAGGCCAGATGTGGGAATCCCCAGACGTTGTGCTAGAGAGAGGTCCATGAAATTGCCGGCAGCACCAGAGTCAATAAAGGCCTGGAGAGAGTGCCGCTGGTGATCCCAGGAGAGAGTTACAGGAATGAAGAAGCCGGTGGATGGGAGATCAGGAGGCGATGTCACCCCCGTCACAGATCTCCTGGGGCTGGACGGGGTTTGGCCTTTTCCCAGGAGTTCTGGGCAGGTGCTGCAAAAATGTCCAGGCTTACCGCAGTAAATGCAGCAACGCTCCCTGATTCGCCTATCACGTTCTGCTTGAGACAGTCGAGTTCCCCCCAGCTGCCTGGGCTCCGGTCCTCCATCAGAGGAGTCGACTGCTGGGCTGCTACGGACTGGAACTGCTTGGTAAACGGAGCCTTTCGGGACTTTGGCCGAATCCCATTTCACCCCTTGGACCAACCCCTTGGCCCTTCCCCTCCATTTTGCGTGTTCACGTGAAGGGGTAGGGGTATCCCAATCCCAGTTAACGCGGAGGGGTAGGGGAAGGGGTAGGGCTTCTGTACTCCTCCAAACGGAGATTTTCCTGGAGCTGACTCTGAACGAAGGGGTTTGAGTGATTTCCCACAATGCCATGCGGATTTCAGCGAGACTTCATGCGGATTTCAGAAAGATGGCGGTTCCCGCGGCGAAAGATTGTCATAAATGTATTTTCTCCATTATTTACGTGTTTTAAGTTGTTATCCAGAGGAAACACACTGCTTGATTTGCTTTCGAGCTGAGAATGAGCAGCGATTTCTGAAATCCAAGCTGCTGCTAAAAAGCTTTGGGAGTGAGTATTGTTTTCGGATGCTTGACTGCGTATGTTTTGTTCTGTTATTCTCGCTTTTATTGTTTACATGAGTGTTCTGACACCTCATTCTGTCGGATGTGGTGCACGAAGCGCCAAAGATATCCCATTCAGTGGTGTTAGTTAACAAATCACACCCTGCCAGCAGAGATTTCTGGTTCTGCCTCTGGCTCTGACTGTAGCGGCTGGTCGCAGCCAATGACGCATTTGGTCGCGTTTTGCTAACGTAAATGCTGACGGAGGTACGCGATGACGTATGCGATCGTTGAAGGGCTATCCCAATATGTAAGGGTTGAATTTCAAGCCCTATCCCTTGTAGCTCAGTTTCAAGGGGAAGGGCCAAGGGGAAGGGGGAGGGGGAGGGGTAGAAATTAGAATTGGGATTGGGCCTTTGTTTCGTTCCTGCAGCCGATTGTCCAGCCGGATGACTCGAGAGATCAACGACTCGAGGTCTTCAGCCTCCTCCCACGAAGCTAGCTCATCCTTGATGCGGTCAGCCAATCCACTGTAGAGGGTAGCGAGCAGGGCCTGCTCCCCTCAGCCGCTTTCCGCTGCTAGGGTGCGGAACTGAATGGCATAGTCCGCTGCTGACTGACGGCCCTGGCGACTCCTGGAGGAGTTTGTTGGCTGCTGTGCGGCCGCTGACTTCTGGGGAGAAGACCTTCAACATCTCCTTGGAGAAGGACAGGAAGGAGGTGCAAACAGGGCTGTTGCTTTCATAGAGGGCTGTGGCCCAGGCCAGGGCTCTTCCAGTCAAGAGTGTGATGACGTAGGCCACTCGGGAATGCTCTGTTAGGTAGGCAGCAGGCTGGAGATCGAAGGACAGACGGCACTTGGTTAGAAAGCCCCTGCAACCTTTAGGATCTCCACTGTACCTCTCGGGGGCAGGCAGGCGAGGCTCACGGCTGGGCACAGGAAGGGACGCTGATGGCTCGTTGGAAGCTGTGGCAGTAGGGGTTGGAGGAGCTGAAGAGGCTGAAGGGGCAGGTTGTGTAGGTTGGCGAAATTGGAGGACCTGGTGGATCTTGGTCAGCATGCCAGCTTGTCTTCCCATTTCAGCCCCCCACTGGGTTAAGACTTCTTCATGACGGCGCATGGTTTCCTCTCGGCTGGTGACGGCTGCTACCAGGTGCTGGAGGGTGAGTGCCGGGTCGTATGCGGGGGCAGGTGCAGGTAAGGGGTCAGGCACTGGCACAGAATTGGACTCGGGAAGTGGTATATCCTCTGCTCCGTCCATCGCTGCTGAGTTCTTCTGTCACGGTTTTGGTTGAGATGGGGGTTGGACATCTCAAACCACACGGCCACCCTCGGAAGGAGACAGAGATTCAGGACAGAGATGCAGAGAATTAGCGTTTCCAAAATGGAAGTCTTTACTGACAGCACAAAAATCAGGAATCCAAAAAAAATGGCAAAAACAGTACTTGGCACAAAAGTTCAAAGTTCCAAAATCATAGATAAACAGCAGTCTTAGGTACTCAAAACGATCAAGTCCCAGATTACAAAATCCAACAGGAAAAAATGACAGGATTCTAAGTGTCCCAAAAATAAGTCAGAGAACAAAGTAAATCCAATAGAGATAGTCCAAGGCAAAACAATCCTCTTCTTAGAAAAACAGATGCAGAGGTCAAAAAGGCAGTTCAGAACAGAGGAGCAAACAGCTACAGAAAAAAAAAAACAAGGACAAGAACTCACATGGTGGCTCACAGGAGAACTCAGCAGAGTGAAAAGGCAAACAGACTCACATATATAGGCCAACCAATCAGCTACTTGCCATCAAAGATTCAATTGACCAATAGCATGAAGACAAGTGTAACAAAGGAAAAAGAAAAAATAACCGCAGGCTAAAATGTTCCCAGACCCTGACAATTGCATTCTGTTTTTATTTACAATTTGTACTTTGTCCCAACTTTTTTGGAATCGGGGTTGTATAAAAGAGTTTTATTCCAAGAGAAAGCTTGCAATGAAGTTGTCTGTGCTTTTAGAGCTAGCGATAACGTTGCAATAGCTATGCAGTGGTTCGTCAAATGACTTTCTATTGGATTTTCCCACCAAGTTGCCATCGCCTTGTCCACGGCTAACTTTAACACACAGCTAGTTAACTTGGACACTGTTAGTTAGCATGTAAAAATGGAGTTACAGTAACATGAATAATGTTAACTTACCTAAAGTCCTTTCAGAAATATGTTTTAGCATAATCTTGCCAAATAAACAAAATGTAGAAATCTTTCTTTTCTCGTAGCATTAGCTACCCAATATGATTTCAAGTTTGAAAAGAGTTTGCTAGCATGTCAGGTGGCGCTTCACTGACTAGCTAGCTTAACATTAGACCACCATGATTCCACAGCATGCATTCATTTTGTGAATTCACATTTCTGTCTTTGATAATGGCATTAGGTTTTGTAAGTGTTGAGGCAATAATACAATGATGCATTGACAGAAAATGTACTTTTAATACTTAAGTATTTTTAAAAGCAAGCACTTCAGTACTTTAACTTAAGTAAAAATTTGCCTGGACAACTTTCACTTGTAGCGGAGTAACATTTGACCAGTGGGATCTGTACTTTCACTTAAGTAATGAAGTTGGGTACTTTGTCCACCTCTGCTCCTTCCTGATGAAATGCAAGGATGCAAGCTATGATTGGTTGGGGTCAAACTGGTAGTGTTGCCACTCTCCTGACCAAGACACAGCAATAATTTTTGTTATTATGATTGCCACATCTGACACGGTGACCATCATGAAAGACAAAATATTGTGTAGTCTGATCCCGGAACTAGGCACCTACGACACCATATGGCCAACAGTTTGCGAACACCTAAGCATCACACCCATATGCGGGCCATCCTCAAACTGTTGCCCCAAAGTTCGAAATACATCATTGTCTAAATTGTAATGGTGTGCCTTTAAGATATCCTTTCACCAGTTCCAGCATAACAATGCCCCTGTGCACAAAGCAAAATCCATGAAGACATGGTTTGCTAAGTTTGGAGTAAAACAACTTGAGTGACCTGCACAGTGAGTGACCCTGACCTCAACCCCACTGAACACCTTTGGGATGAACTGGAATGCTGACTGCATCCCAGACCTCCTCACACAACACCAGTACCTGACCTGGCTAATACTCTTGTTGGTAAATGAGCAAAAATCCACACAGCCTTCTTCTAAAACCTAGTGGAAACCCTCCCAGAACAGTGAAGGTTATTATAACAGCAAAGGAGAGATTAATCTGGAATGGGATGTTCAAAAAGGACATCCTTTTTGTGATGTCCTTTTTGAACATCCCATTGTGTGTGATGATCAGGTGTCTACAAACTTTTGGCCATATAACATAGAATGATGGTAGCTGGGAGGAAACTGAGCAAACCCCAGAGAAAACCCACATGCCCACAGGGAGAACATGCACAGAATCTCTACATTGCTTTGCTCTGTAACAGTAACTTGAGCTCAAGATCGATCCGGGGACCCTGGAGCTGTGAGGCAGGAATGTGCTTAACTACTGCTTAATTAGTTCATATCATTTGACTCAGTATTACTTAAGTCCTTGAAAGTCAACAAGTGTAGGAAGTCAATTGATCGTATACGCTAGTCATTAAATCCCAATCCCCATTGACAGTATGTTAAAGTAGGATCACTCAAGACTCAGGAAAAGGGGCTACCCCTGAGGGTACCCTACTAAGCTGTACCTCCCCTTGTCACTGGGATGATACCCTCAAGTATACACCTTTTGTGTACACCATAGCCTGCCCCTGAGGGTATCCTACTATGCTGTACCTCCCATTGTCACTGGGGTGGTACCCTCAAGTATACACCTTTTGTACTTTTAGTACAGATCTTTAAGCTAGAAATAAAGCTTTAAAGCTTTATTATAAAGGGTAATTATGGTCCAAGTATGCAGCTTAAATTCCTTCTAAAGTCAAGTTTGTTTGTATTGCACTTTTAACAATAGACATTGTCACAAAGCAGCTTTACAGAAAATTAAAGGCTTTAAACATGAGCTAATTTTATCCCTAATTTATCCCCATTGAACAAGCCTGTGGCGACGGTGGCAAGGAAAAACTCCCTCAGACA